>NC_083610.1:68758685-68935479 GCF_029168945.1 Cannabis sativa | reverse complement strand
GTACTCCATGTTTCTCACATAGCAGGCTCTGATAATTCCAGCAGTTTCTCCAAGTCCACCACCGAAAGACCCCTCAACCATTATGTCAAATGTCACTCGAATGATATCCCCCACATTCAAATTGTAACCTTTTATAATTCCATAAACCCATTTAATCCTGTCAATCTGAGCATCAGAAAAATGTTTGTTCAGGAGCAACCTTGCACTAACAAAGTAAAGCCATGCCTTGGCTACTGGTTGAGTTCACAACCTGTGACAATTGATATGGTTCTCCAGCAAGCTCATGGAACCTCGGCCAGGATACCTTGCAGTTTCGGGCCTATATCCACATAATTCAAACTCCTTTCCCGAAATCGGGTTGCTTCAAGGGTCGTTGTTCTTACGTTGAAGGTTAGCAGCTCATAAAGAGCATGAATCGTGTACCTGTGGAAGGTGCACTCTAACCCCCCTAACTCTCACTTTATCATCCTCTCTTCTGTGCCGCCTGGCTAAAAATTCTAAAGCTGTAGTTTGCTTGCTAGCGCCAAAGTGACATCCACGAACTTAGTCCATCGCCTATTTAAAATTCGATCTCCCACGTACGCAAATACATGTGAGGAATGTTTGCAGTATCGACTCAAAGTTAACAATGTCTATCCCTCTATCTTCAATGAATGCCCTATCTTTCAATTTCAAAAACCGCTCTCTTCGAGCATCCATATTGGCAAACCTCACTCTATCAAGATTAGAGTCGACCTCTAGGTGGGCCGGATGATGAAGCTCCCCCTTCTTCACTCACTCTCGACCTTTTAGGACCCATGTCACCCAAATTTTCCTAACTTTCAAGATTTTTTTAAAAATTTCAAGAAAGACTTCCCCTTAAAAATCCACTTCCCGGAATTAATTCCCTCACAATCAAACCCAATCTTACTCACACAAATAATATTAAACAATGTATGTATAAAAATCCCAAATATCCAACAAACTATCCAAAATTCTCCAACAATTCACAACTTCTTCAATAAAAATTGGATAAAGAGTCCTAGAATTAATACCTCGAATGAGAATCCTCCTTTAATCATCCTCCATTGTAGAAAGCTTGAAGTTCTCGAGAAAGCAGAAGATGAATAAGGGTTTTTTGAAATTTCGGGTGAGGTTTTAGGGACTAGGGGTTGAGCTCGAGTGGGAATGATAGATCGATGACAGGATTAATGGTTTTTTGCATGATTTCGGATGAAGATTTAAGGTGAGATTTGAAGAAAAAAAAAGGGTTTTCGAAGGGATTTGAAGAAGAAAAAATGGTGTTTGGAGTAGGTATTTTCGAAGGTGGTGGTTAGGAATTTGAATGGGAGTAATTTGAAAATTGTGTAATGTGTTCCCCTTTTTAAACTCGTCATCCCATTCTCGCCGCGGCCACATAAAGCCTCGCCGCGGCCAAATTCCATGAAAAAACTGGACCTTTCGTAACTCTTAAAACACATGAAGAAATCCCCTCGCCGCGGCCGATAAGTGTGAAAAATCACCCTCTCCGTAATGCTTAAATGGCCGTTGGCGGCTCGATATCTAGCCGCTAAGAATCGGGCGAATCCCAAAAAAAAAATTTATATACAAGTATATAATGAAAAAGAATACTAAAAATCGTTTTACCAAGCTTTTCTAAACAAAACTAGATGTAATTTAAAAAGAAAATAACACTAAAACATAAAAGAAGTTCAACTAAATCATAAAGCACACTTGGGTTGCCTCTCCAATTAGCGCCGCTTTAATCGTCGCACAACTAGACGTTGATCGAGTTCTTCTGCGCGGGCGCCTCTAATCATGGCGGACTTGGCTTGATCAAATCGACCTCCTGGCAAGTAGAGCTTTAACCTACGCCATTAACTTTGAAAGTATTAGGGCCTTCACCTTTCGGGCCCACCGCTCCATACAAACACCTCGACTCATCGTAAATGGCCCCGACCACCTTGACTTCAATTTAACAGAAAACAACTTCTAAATTTCTTGAATTGAAAAGTAGAACTTGTTGCCTGTGTTGAAACTCCTTCCCCGACTAAATTTTGGTCATGCCACCTTTTAGTTCTTTCCTTGTAAATCTTAGCATTCTCATAAGCTTCGTTCCGAAATTCCTTCAACTCATTTAACTGTAGTAATCTTTTCTGTCCAGCAGCCTTTAAATCCATGTTCAGAGTTTTCATTGCCCAATACGCTTTGTGTTCTAATTCCACCGGTAGATGGCAAGCCTTTCCAAACACTAACCGATATGGTGACATCCCGATCGGCGTCTCAACGCCGTTCTATAGGTGCCTGTCAGCAAGGCGTCATCCAAATTTCTTGACCAATCTTTCCTTGATCTCTGCACCGTTTTCTCCAGAATCATCTTTATTTCCCGGTTAGAAATCTCACCACACATTGGGGATGATAAGGTAGAGCAGCCCTCATGACGAACACCGTATCTCGAAAGGAGTGCTTCGAACCGTTTTTTGCAGTGTTGACTTCCTTCATCGCTTATGATTGCTCGGTGGAGTACCAAACCGCATGAATGTGTTCTTTCAAGGAACCGAAGAACCGTTTTTCCATCATTGGCCGGTGTCACGTTGTACTTTCCACCCATTTTGACACATAATCCACAGCTAATAGGATGTATAGATCACTAAAAGATGAAGGAAAAGGACCCATGAAGTCTATCCCCTTACACATCAAACACCCTACTTCCAAGATTCCCGCAAAAGGCATTTCGTTTCTCCTCGAGATGTTTCCTGTGCGCCCGACAACGATGACATGCCTTCACAAAAGTACTAGCGTCTTTGAAAAGTGTTGGTCAAAAGAATCCGCTTCGCAACACCTTGGCGCTTGTTCTAGTTCCACCGAAGTGTCCCCCACACTCGCAGCACGACAAAGATCGAGAATAGAGTACATCTCCCTCTTCGTGCACACATCTTCTTATTATCCGATCCGCACATTGCTTCTGTAGAGGATCGTTCTTCCCAAAAGTAGTAATGTTTCACCTCGTAAAAGAATTTCTTTAGTTGTTGTCGAGAGAACTCAGGAGGAGTGATATTAGTAACCAAGAAGTTAACATAGTCAAGCATACCATGGTACCATTGTACTTTCCCTCACACTAAAGAGTTGTTCATCAAAGAAATTGCTCATTTATTTGTACCTCTTTCGTATTCGACTTTCCTACAGCTCTAGTCTCGACAAGTGATACGCTACCAAATTCTCGGTACCCTTCTTATCTTTTATCTCTAAGTCAAATTCTTGAAGTAAAAAGTACCCATCGGATCGATCTCGGTTTTGCATCCTTCTTGGTCATAAGGTACTTGATCGCCGAATGATCCGTAGTAGACAATAACCTTATTCCCAATCAGGTAGGGGCTCTAAAACTTATCACAAGAAAACACAATTCGCCGCATCTCTCTTTCTCCGTTGTGGCATAATTCGGTTCGAGCATCATTCAAAGGGTTCTACTAGCACTTAATAGATTGTGTGAAACTTTTCCCCGTCCAACCCTTTGACCCAAGACCGCCTTCCATTTGCATAGTCACTTTTGCATCACACATCAATTCAAAAGGTAACTCCAATTCGGTGAAGTAACTATTGGTGTCGAAATCGGTTTCTCTTTAAGAACTTCGAATGCTTTTAAACGAGTCATCTCCAAATTCGAAGTGGTACACCATTAACAAGTAAAGGCTGGACAATGGCTTAGAGATCTTTGAGAAGTCTTTAATGAATCGTCGATAGAAACCGGCATGTCCTAGAAAACTCCTCACTCCTTTTTGCGTAAACCGGAGGTGAGTAAATTTTCTATTGTTGAAACTTTAGCCTTATCCACCTCAATTCACTCGCTTTCGAAATTTTGTTGCCCAAGAACAATTCCTTCTGTCACCATAAAGTGGCACTTCTCCCAGTTTAACACCAAGTTAGACTTTTCGCACCTAGTTAGCACCTTTTCCAAATTTTCTAAACAATGAACAAAGGAGGAGCCAAAGACAGAAAAATCATCCATAAAAATTTCAATACAGGATTCAATCAAATACTGAGAAGATAGCCGTCATCATACAATTCGTTGAAAAGTAGCAGGTGGGCATTACACAAACCAAATGGCATTCTTCCGAAAGCAAAGGTACCGTAAGGACATGTTGAAAGTCGTCTTCTCCTGAGTCTTCAGAGTCCTATAGCTATCCGATGGTATCCAAGAGTAGCCATGGCAAGAAAGCAGTGAATATTCTTGCCCCGCCAATCTGTCTAGCATTTGATCAATGAAGGGCAAAGGAAGAAGTTATCTTTTCGTGTTGCTTTGTTGAGTTTCACCGTAGTCGATGCGGATCCTCCAACCGGTGACCTGTTCTTGTAAGAATCAACTCATTCTTTTCATTCTTTAATCTGATCATTCCACCTTTCTTTGGAACCACTTGCACCGGGCTAACCCACTTACTATCCGGAAATGGGATAAGTCGACTCCGGCATCTAACCACTTGACTACTTCCTTCTCGACAACTTCCTTCATGGGTGGATTGAGTCTTCGTTGAGCATCGACGTTGCTCGGCTTGGCATTATCTTCCATTAGAATTCGGCAAATCCTTCGTTGAAGGACTCGATTCCCTTGACGTCGCCCGATTGTCCAAGAGATGGCCTTGTTGTGAGCTCGGAGTATTCCCTCAGCAGTCTCATCGGTTTTCCACATCGTAAAGAGAAGCCGACACAATAACTCGGCAGCTTTTTATCTTTACCCAAAAACTCATACCTCAAGTTGGATTAGGAAGCACCCTTCAATTCAGAGTTTCTCGCAGTGGCTTTTCAAGTAGATGGCATTAGCTCTTTCTGGAACTCGCTCCCAATTCCTCAAAATATTTTCTACATTCAAGGGCCCATAGGAATCAAGCCACTTCACATAGTCCATGACCTCTTGTCCCTCTTGCTCCATCAATTCATCTTCAGATTAAACTTTAGTTCAAGAGGATCATCTAGCAGTACCGACTTTTCCTCACCCACAATTTCATCAATCAAATCAATGAGAGAAACGATTTATCACTTGCCTTTGGGTATGTCATAGCCTTTAGTACATTAAAGACAACTCTCTCTCTCTCTCTCTCTCTCTCTCTCTCTCTCTCTCTTCTCCTTGGACTCCTCAGCTTTAATTCACCCTTCTGAACATCAATCAAGGCTTGGCCAGTTGCCAAGAATGGTCTCCCAAGAATGATTGGGACGTTGCTATCTTTTTCCATATCCAGAACAATGAAATCAGCTGGAAAGATTAACTTGTCAACTTTAACTAACACATCCTCAGTGACTCCTCTAGGATGAGCTAGTGATCGATCCGCTCAATTGGAGAGTTACTCGTGGTTGGCTTTACTGTCACCCAAATAGCCTTTTAAACACCGACAAAGGCATTAAGTTTATGCTGGCTGAGAAACAAAATCACATAGTGCATTTATTCCTTCAACCCTTCCGCTTCCGATAGTACAAGGAATAGTGAAGCTCCCTGGATCTCTGAGTTTTGGAGGGAGTTTCTATTCGTAGAATAGCGCCGCACTCTTCAGCGAGAGCCACCTGTCTCATAATCCTCCATATTTCTCTTCTCTTCTCTTTCTTTGACAAAATTTCCTTCGCCCATGAACTTTCATACATACTACACGTAACTTGGCATCTCGCTCTAAAGCTTCGGCAAAGGGAATGTTAATGTGAAGTCTTTTGAAGACTTCTAGAAACTTGGTTGAACTCGCTTGTCTAAGCTTGCTTTTCCGAGCCTCTCGAGGGTAGTGGTATTTTCACATGGTGATCAATGCTAATTGGTGGGAGTACTGTTGTGTATTTGTGTTGGGTTGTCGGTAGCCTTCTACGTTGTTGGTGTTGGTGTTCGGCACGGTTGAACTCTTTATCTCCTCATCTACCTCAGGCGATTGTGGAAACTCGAGTGCCCATCATACTTCTTACCGCTCCTTAGTGGTAATTGCCTTGCGGTTTTCTTAGCGGATTAACTTCAGTTGTGCCATAGGCAAATTTCCTTCGAGGGCGGGTTGCTACCCGAGTTGCTAGCCGGCCCACATCCGAGTCTCGTGTCTTTAATTGAAGATCTAGTTTCGGCCTCATGAATTGAAGCAATGAAATCTATTTGCAAACTAGAATTTCCTACCAGAGGCTTCTGTCTTGATTAAACTGTTGGTTCCCGATTCGGATTCTCGATTTCGTTGCCGATAGAACTCCAACGTTTCTTCGGTTATTACCCCGGTTGAACTCCATAATTGTTAAGTTGTTATTCTCGTGAAAAATTTCCAATGGCTTCTGGCTTCATCCATTGGGGCAAAATTCATCCACATCTTTGCTTCGACACTTTAAAAAGTAATGATTTCCTCCACATATCTCACAAAAAAATTTAGGCTTGTTTTTGGCTTGCCACCGCAATTATTTTTGTCAATGCCTCAACTTCTCGAGCCGCCTCTTAACTTTGTGATGCATCAACCTCTAACACACTCAGCCTACCTTCTTAGATTGACTCCTTTCGCCTGGCCACCGGCCGATTGTTTAGAGCCATCTCCTCCAATAGATCATAAGCTCTCATTAGCACTCTTTTTCTCATAGAAGGCTCCGCCGACCGCTCTAGCATCTATTAGGAGTTCTAAAGTGTTACCAACCAACCCGTTGTAGAAGTTGTGGACAAGCATCCACTTCTCTATACTTAGTGATGAGGACACTCCTCTCTTTCGATCAGATCTTTAAACCTCTCCCGAAGCCTCATGGAGAGATTCATTATCTTGTTGGTAGAAGTTGTTGATTTCTCCTCTCGGCTTTGCGGAGACTTAGGCTTGGAGTGAAAGAACTTTGACAAGAATTTTGTTGCCGGATCATTCCATGTGGCAATAGAGTTGGGTGGCCAAGGAGTTTAACTAACTCTTGGCTCATTCTCCGAGTGAGAATGGGAACGAGTCTCGGTACGAATAGGCATCATTACTAACTCCATTAACTTTAAAAGTTTCACAAAGTTCCATGAAGTTAAGTGGACGGTAAGTGATATGCATTTTATGCTTTGATTTTTTTGAATGTCTTTGTAAAGTCTCTCTCTTAATTTATTTATATATTTTGATACTGGTGACAAGATATTTTATTTTTACAAAGCTAACCTTGCAGGAATTTTATTAAACCAAGGGTCCTTTGATATTAGTTGTCTTCCTACTGGGCTTTATAAGCTCACCCCTATTTTCTCCCATTCCAGAAACTCAGTTTGATGCTAGTGGATGAGGATGGTACTGTTAAGGAAGAAAATCGTTATTAGTTTAGTCTTATTTTACTCTTTAGTCTTCTAATGAAACTGATTTTGTATTTAAGCCGAAATGGATGGTCTAGATGACTTAAATTAACTATGTAACACTAGTTAGAAATGAGGAATGATGGATGCTAGGTATTATTTTGGTATTTTATTGACTTATTAAATCTATCTATTTGTGTGATTACATAAGCCGTGGAGTATATTATTGTTCTTTTAAATTGATGAGTGGTTCGATTTTTATTACTAATATTTTTCTTATTAATATAGTAGAGTTAATCCATTACTTTTAAATTAGTATTTTGTAATATTAATTAAAGGATCATTTATAAGCTTTATCTTTTCCCTACCAAGGGTCAAAGTGTGACCTTTGACCACCCAAGTTATGGATATTACATATCTGCCACGGCCTAGGGCTCGGGTCGTGACACATTTAGTTGGAGGTAATAAAATAGAATGGAATAGAAAGGAAACAATTTTCATTCTATTCCTTTGTTTGGTTTTATTTTAAAGTATTAAAATATCATTTTAATGGAATGCCCTTCTCACCATTTTGGTAGAATGACTATTCCATTTTAAAATAGAAGGAAAGATCATTCCAATGTAACATAAGAAAAAAATTAGTGATTTTTTTATCAATTTATTTTTATGCATTTTAAATTTTATTTCATTTCTATTCCTATTCTTATATTTTTATATTTTATCCCTTCCAACCAAATGCCGCCTTAGTTTCACATCCATTTGTGCAGGAAACTAACCTAGAATTTGTGTAGGAAATTAACCTGGACTGCCTCTTACATACTGTAACACTTTTTCAACAGCCTTGAAATGAGGTTTCCAAAGGGTTAGCTAAGATATGGCTTAGCATGTTTACAAAGTAGGTCAAATCTAGATATTAGAGCTTTCAAATTATTTTACTGTAAACCTTAGGATCCATAAGTAAGTATCATGTTTCTTGATTCACTATCAAGTTAAGCTCTATTGATGTGCTAGCTAGTTTACACCCCAACTTTCCAGCTCTTCAAGAAGCTACAAGGCATAAGGTCTTTGAGAAATGAAGATACCTTTATCAAACCTTCAACCTCAAGACCTAAGAAATACCTCAAGTGTCCCTAGATCTTTTAACTTGATGTTGAGAGACTTAATTGCTTCCAGTTTGTAATTTTATGATGACATCATCTTCATAAACAAGTAACAATTCAGTAAAGTGAGTTTGAGAATATTTTATAAACAATGAATGATCAATGGTAGAGTGAACAAAACTTTCTTCGATGAGGGCACTTGAATTTTTTTCAAACCACTACATTGGTGCTTATTTTAAACCAAACAATTATTTCTGGAGCTTGCATATTGGATTGATATGTAAAATCTTTCCCTTAGGAATATACCGTTGAGGTAGAGTCATAAAAACTTCCTCATTATTAACATCAAGCTGATGAAGATGTCAACCATGCATAGTTGCAAGTGCCAGAACGAGCTTAAAAGAATCCAATTTAGCAATAGGTGCAAAGGTTTTTGTATAATCAACCCGTTCTTATTGAGTGTAGTCCTTTGCAATACTAGTCAAGCTTTGTGTCTCTTAAGAGTCACATTAAATGAATTTTTAGTTTGTAAACCATTTTCATCCCACTACATGCTTAGTAGGGAAACTATTTTTTAGGTGTTTTTTTGTTCTTAAGGGCTTTAATTTCAACAATGGCTTGTTTCCATTCAGAAAATTTATTTCTATGGCTGAGAAAAGCAAAAGCATAGGCAAGGCAGCCAAATGCTTTGAGATAGGAAGAGACGGGGGTTTATTTTGTCAGATTTCAAAAGGTGATTTTCGTGCTAGATTAAGAGTCGGGTCATGTTTGTACAACACAAATTCTTTAGTAGCATATAGTAATGTGAAACTAAAAGAGTAACATTGTTGCAACATTTAGTACATGTTGATTCTTTCTTTCAACTATTGAATTTTGTCATGGGCGATTCAACATATTAATGGAAAATATTGAACAGCTAGAGAAGTAAATAATACAGGGCATTGTAATTTCATAGCACTATCTTATCTAACCCCTTTCATTTGGATAACAAACTCAGTTTTAGTGTAGTTGAAAAAATTTGGAATCACTTCTTGTGCCTCAAATTTATGTTTTATAAGGAAAATCTAAATGTTCTTTGAGCAATCATTTACTGTAATAATGAAATATATATGGCCTACTACTGTCATTGTTTGAAAAGGACCCTAAATGTCCACATGAATTAAATAAAAACAAGAACTAAGAATATGATGATTTGAAATGAAGGGTAATCTTTTTTTCTTGGCAAGGTAAAGAATAGAACAATGAAATTCAATAGAAATACGAGTGTCAAAATTAAAATATTAATTCAAAGAATGTTGTTAAATACATGCGCCAAACCTATTAACGCAACGGGTGGAATGCGAATCTTCTCGTGCTAAAATATCAACAAACCAAGAGTGTCCTATTACGTTATGTTTCTCCAAGGCCTGGATCTTCTCCTCCTCTTGGATATTCAAAGCATATACATCCCTAACAAAGGATAATTCTACTTGGGGGTTGGTCCATCTCCCTCCACAAGTTTATTACCCCTCAATGTGCCGGGTAAAGCTTATGCACTGCAAAGTTTTGAATAGGTGAAGTAACCACTCTTTTGATATGTTGTGTTGGAAATTATTTTACCAGGATCTTAGATCTACTCACAAGTATGTTTATTAACATCCTAAATAAGAACTTTCTAAAACGATAAATTAAACACATATAAAGTTTAAGAAACCTTACATTGGTTGCAGCGGAATTAAATGACTCATTCCGTTCAGATATCTAGCCCTTGATTCCTTTCTCCGTAGCAGCATTATCAATATCCGAACTCGGATCTCTTTCTCTGAATCTTTGATGCTGAAACTCCTTTGCTGATGATCTTTCTTCACGATCTTCCTCACTATGATTGAGGTATCACTTGATGTGTGTGGGCACTACTCATACACTAAGGATTTCGAAATTATCAAGGAAGAAGAGAGAGAGTGGTCAGCTAAAGATAGGGAGAGAGAAGGCTCAGTTTTTCTGAATAGAAAAGTCGAAGAAAAATGTTATTTTTCTGAAGCCTTCACTATCTATTTATAGCATTCCACTAGGGTTAAATTTGAATTATATGGCATTAAAATAATGAAAAAATCAATTTAAAATGCTACAATAGGTGGCCGGCCATGCCTTTAATGGATTGGGCCTTGGGCTTTGCAATTTTGCAATTTTAACACCTTTTGTATCTGATTTTCTCAAAAATGCCAATTTCTTAATTCAAACATTTAAATGCAATTCTAACTATTTAATAACTATAAATAATTATTAAATAATATTGTCATTTATCATATTTATTAATTGAACCATACAAAGTATCATAATTAACAAATATGCCCCTATAAACTCTTTTACAATTTCGCCCTTACTTAGTGAAAATTTCACAAATAGACATAGTCTAATTTGAGAATTATAATTGATTAATCAAAACCAATTACATGAGTCTTACAAGCAATATTATCTCAACTAGTGGGGGGACCATGGGTCTATATAACCGAGCTTCCAATAAGTAGATCAAGAATTTAGCACTAAAATTCACTAACTTATTAATTCTTCGTTGAATCCACGCATAGAACTTAGAATTGCACTCTCAGTATATAGAATGCTCTATATGTTCCACCATATAGACACATCATTAGTTATCCATTGTTATAATCCTAATGTGATTACTGATCCTCTATATGAATGATCTACACTGTAAAGGGATCAAATTACCGTTACGCCCTACAATGTATTTATTCCTTAAAACACTTGACCCCGTATAAATGATATTTCAGCTTATGTGAAATGAGTACTCCACCATTTATGTTCGTTTGGTCAAGCTCGAAGGAGATCATCCTTTGCTTACTATTCGCCAGATAGAAGCTATAGATTCCATGTTTATGATAGCGCTCCCACTCAATTGCACTACCGTGTTTCCAAAAAGTACGTATCACCCTGACCAAAAGGTAGGCTTAACTAACAATTCAAGGAACACGAATAGCCTTTCAAGATTGAGCCTAATCATAACAGGATTAAGATCATTTGATCTAGGATCAACTAGGCGATATTGACTTGAATAGATTTTACGGTAAGTTTAATTAAATCTAAGTCAAAGTTCAATATCGGTCCCTTCCGATGCATACTCCATGCATCCAACCTGAGCTTTACTTTAACCAATGCTCTGGAAAGAACATAGCACTTCTCCAAATGCAAGTAAACTCTTGTTGTAGATTATCATATCAGTAAAACCCTGTGTCTGATAAATCTAGGAAACTTTATTCACATAGTCATGTTTACTTTCCAATGTGTTGACGGCACAATAAACAGGATCAAGTATGTGAAAAGAGTTTCAGATGAATTTATACATTATGTACATATAATCATGAAATAAATCATGTGAACCATGCAACATTAAATGTTATTTCTGATCTATATTAATAAGCAAATTTGATTATATTAAAATGAGTTTTATTTAGGGCATAAAACCCAACAAACTCCCACTTGCACTAATATAAAACAAAAAGTGCGTTTCAAATAATCTCAACACCTTGATATACAAATCAAGTGTAGTAGTAGTAAACTCCTCGTAATAGGATCTGAAAGGTTGAATTAACCACAACCTTTTCTCCACCATTACTCTTCCTTAATCACAAAATCATTGATAATGTGAAATTCCTCTCTATATGTTTACTCTCTTGGGATACTGGATTCTATACCTTTGGCAACTACTTTTGGTTAATCAGGAAATTAACACTAGTAGTTTAAGGCAATTTGGAATGGTGCCAAAGATGTGTAGAACTTTCCTTAGACTGAATAAGTACCTTTCCTGCAGCTTTAACATTCAATCCCTCTCTGGTAGACCTAGAGACTTCAGATAGGTTTTTACACTTCTCCAAAATCACTATTCCACCCCTAGAGTAACCACCATCTTATCAGAAAGATTTACTAGCACAAAGGCAAATTTCGAAATCTGATATGGTGTAGTCTAAGAGTTTTAAACACACCCTTATAGACTAACATATAGTTCCTCTTCTTTATCTTAAGATTTACTTGATTGTCTTCCAATGTTCTTCTCCTGGATTAATCTGATACCTACTTATTACTCCCACTCAACAGCAGGTGTCTGGTCTAAGGCATACAAAAGCATATCTAAGACCTCTCACTGTTGATGTAAGAAATTCTTTCATGGCTTTATCTTTTCTGGAATAGTTAAGACTTTTCCTTAGATAAATAAAATCTATACCTAAGAAGTTGTGAAGCTTCTATAGATTGCCATTAGAAAGAAAATGTCATGAAAGATCTTACTAAAGTAAGTTGCTTGCATTAGAGTAAGTAATTACCAGGTATACCACAAGCCATAGGTTTAGATAAACTCAAACCTATAATACTAGGAACATGAAGTTTTGTTAAGTCCATTGAATGGACTTATTAACTAAAATTTCCTTTTATGTCCTTGTAATAGAAAACTTTAGGTTACTCCATGTGAATGGATTAAACCATAGTTCTATTGGCTTTCTTCTTAGTTTCTTATCTTGACAATCCATTACTTGTTTAAACTCATAATGGATTTTAATCACTAGTATCTCCCAAGTCATAAGAAGGTGAGTTCCTAGAAACTCTCCCACTACGACGAGGTACCGTGAATTATGTCGAAGAAAACTAAATGGTATTAACCTCTTTGGTTGTGACAAGACAACAGAGGCAGTGGGATCATCATATATTATATAAGATGATAGAACACTTTTGGAATCAAGAATTAAATATCTCCTTTATTTGCTACTTGTTTTAGTACTTAGTCATTATCTTAGAAAAGTAGTATTTGTTTGAACAAACACTTTCTTATCTATTGACTATGGGATGGTCCACCCCTAATCACTTAGAATAGCTAACAAACCATGGTTAACAGTTCTAGCCTTTCTTAAGATTTTGATTAGGTCATCCATGAATCTAGTAATGATTTACATTAAGTAGCCAACCATTACATCATTCTGAAATTGTATTACCATAGAAGGAATTAGATAACGACTAGTAACTAATCATCAATATGCAACTCGAAATTTCTGGGGAGGTAAGTTTGGATATAATTCAAAAATCAATTTAATGATCTTTGAACTGCATATCTACTAACTATTTCTCCACCCCTATCGCTCGCAAGATCTTTAACCACTTACCTTAATGGTTTTAACCATTGCTAGAAATTAATGAAATTTTTTCAAACATTTCAAATTTCTTTGCTAAAAGGTATAATCTAGAGTTATCGTTTTAAGAATACAACGAAAACTCCCTATATCCACCCCTGAATGTACATCCATCTGCGAATGAGATGAACTACTTTCAGTGGATATAGGCATATTAACTCTTTGCAGAGATTGATCTTGTCAAATCCACTATGAACAAGATACAAATGCCATAGATTAAGAAAAATGTGGTAGTGTCTATGATGACATAGGTTTAGTTACATCAAAGAGTTCTTAGAATACTGCAAGTGGATCCCGGTCACGAATACCTAACTCATATTCCATACAAACTTTGAATCCATTAATAAAAGATGGATATTAAACACTTGAGAAAGTGTAACTGTATTGTATCTGGAATTAGAAATATAAGAAAATTTCTATTTGGAATCTAAAATTAAAGTCAAAGACTTAAATTTATACCAAATATTATGAGTAATTCTATCTTGGACCGCCACTACTAATACAAACTCTAAGTCAGATTTGCCCATACAAGTAGGAGATTTCTAAGATTGAGGATTTATATCAATTGGGAATAGAATTTCGGGATTATAATCATATGCGTCATTTAATTTCTTAAGAGAAAATATAGAATGACATGAAATGATTTATAGACCATTCATCCAATGATATGTTTTGAAGCTAATTCGAAATGAATAAGCTAAGAGGAATTAGGATAATTTCGTTTATAAATAAGAATCCAACGATGCTTCGATTAGCGAAAGACAAAGTAATCTTATTTATGTAATCTTCTTGTTTCATATCGTAAAAATACTAGTCTAAGGTGTCATCAATTGATGAATCGCTTAGATGTCGCATATACAATACTTATCTTTCGAGATCTTACACTATTATGTATGTCTAATGGTGAAAATCCATTAGGGATTTATCTCATTAGAAAAACAAACATGTTAGACCAACAATGAAGATTCGAAATTAAACTACAACTTAATAACAGAAAATAACATGGTTCAATATAATTCATACACAATTCAGAAATTATAAACATATAGCAAGTAGGAATGACTAGTGAAAATACTAAAACCTACAATCCTAAATAATTTCTAAGGTTTTCAACAACCGATACGATTAAGGTCCCGTAGGCGAGAGTCAAAGCATCATTTATTGAATAGAGTTGTCAGCTCATCTAAAATAGAAACCATTCTAGCAACCTTTTATTCGATCAAAATAAGAATCCAACGTTGTCCCGGTAGGCGAGAGTCAAGGTTATTCTCATTTTATGAGCTTCCACCATTGTTTCATGTTTCATAAGTTTATCTCTAAGTAGTCACCGTAGGGGAGAGTCTAATAGAGACGAAAACTGACAAAACACTTATCAAATGAAATCTTACGTGTTAAATGCGTTCAACGAATAACTATCCATAGGGGACGAAGTCTAGCGTCTCGAGGTTATATTGAAAACATTTAACTTTTGTAAGACCAGCAATGGAGATCGAATATCTTAATAATAATCAAGCTCATTATTTAAAGTGAGTTGTATTTTCTTTGATTCTCTTTATTTATTCTATTTATTTTAAATATATATTTATTTAATTAAAATTTCCAATTTAGAATGAAAGAATTCTAAATATAAATTTTAATTTAATATTTATAAATTTTACTTAGATGGATATGAAAATAACATGAATTATTTCCATCTTAGTAATAATTTCCAATAAATATTTAGAAAAAAATATTTAAGTTGTTACAAAATTAATTTAAATTAATTTACAACTCAAATTTAATTTTCTATAAATATATATTGCATTTCGAAAAATTAAAGTATATAAGAATACAATTTTCGAAAAATGCATATAAAAATAAAAAATAAATCCTAGAAAAATTATTCTAATTTAATGTTGGCCCAAAATTAATTAATAAAATTAATTTACAACAAAAAATATAATTTTCCTATTTAATTAAATATATAAGAAAAATTACAAATATTTAAGTATGATGATGAAAATCAATCTTAAATATTAATTTTCTATTTTATTAAATACAACTAGAAAATTACTTCAAGCAAAAATATCACATATCTAGATTTTCCTTTGACTAATTAATTCTATTTCTAATAATATACTTTAATTCAATTTATTTTAAATTAATCAATAAATGAAAAAATCATTGATTTAAGTTGATCCAAGAATTAATTAAAATAATTAATTTACAACTTAATCTATTTTTCAAGATAAAATTCGAAATTCTAGCATTTAAGAAATGCAATTTCGAAAATTGATTAATAAAATAAAGAAAAAATATATTTTGAAAATTATTTAAATTTAATTGAAAAATTAAATTTCAACTAAAAATAATTTTCTATTTAATTAAATGTCATGAAAAAGAAATATTTAAGTATGATGATAAAAATCAACTTAGATATTTAATTTTCAAATTAATTAAATGTATTAAATTCAAAAAATAAATAATTAAGTGTAGAGAAGGCTTAATTATTAATTTCTAGTTTAATACTAGGAAAAATATACTTAAAATAAATTGTACCAAAATTAATTATTTAAATAATTAATTTCACAATGTATAATATTTTCCTATTTAATATTAGAAATAATAAGTAGTCTAGAAATAACTATCTAGAAAATATCTTATTTGACTAAGTATCTTTTCCACAAAATTTGAAAAAAATATCTAATTTAAGTTGTATTAGAAAAAATCTAGAACTTAAATATTTTCAAATTTAAATTTAATTAAATATCAAAAATTAAGTTGTAACCACTTAATTTGAAAATATTCCATTTTAAGTTAATATTTGAAAAGATATTAACCTAAAAATATCTAAAGAATCTTAATAACCAATGCCTAAAATTCCTCAACTTAATTTTGAAATTTGAAATTCAAAAGATATTCGCATTTAAGTTGGTTAGTTGTAGATAACTAAATATCGGCTTAAATAAGAATATTTAATGAAAAATTTAAATTAAGTTCCAGAAAGAATCTAGATGGTTATAATTCTATATTTAATTAAATACAAGAAAATACATATAGTTTAGCTTAGAATAAAAATTCTTTAAACTATAATTTTCTTAAATTAATTTCAAAATAAATGAAATTAATTATGTTGCTAATCAATTTTTATTAGGTTAAACTAGTGTAATTAACCTAGTACCGTTATTCAAATCAGGCAAATGGGCCTTCACAATTGGGGTGGTTTGTGTGAGGGGGTGCTGGGTTCAGTATGTCGTACCCACTTCTATGGCTCCCAACTCTCACACAAGGCCCAAAAGAGAGGAATTTAACCTTAATAAGAAGAACTGTTATTAATTGAATAGGCCCAAAAACTAAATGGGCCTAAATAAATACTATCAAAAACTATGATAATTTATTTTAGCAACATTAACCTATATGCATCTATAATAAAATTAAACACATAGGCTCACACAGGCACACTTTGGATGGGTCCTATCATGTTGCTAGGTCATACACAGATGAAAGAAGATTGTAAATATACCTGTTACAAATTATTATCTTGACCAAGGGAGCCATCAGATCATTAGATCTGGCAAAAGGTAACCATGGCTATTTGCAATCAAGTAATAATAGGTTTTAAAACTTACAAACAAGCTAAAACCACATACTCCTGCAACAAGCGTTAATTTTGGATAGTTGGATGTAGGATTTATTTAATTTTAAATTAAATAATTAATTTCGAAATATTATTAAAATGGATTTTCGAAAAAAAAAAATTTAAAAAAAAAATCGAAAATTAATTATATATTTAAATTTAAAATTAAACCTACAATTTTGAAAAATTAGGTTTGAACCAACCTAAATATCATTTCAAAAATTTGCTAACTACTTTTAAATTTTAAATATTATTTTATAAATAAAAATTAAATAAAAAATTAGAAAAGATAAATAAATATCTTTTTCAAATTTTAAATGTAATTTAAATAAATAAAATAACAAAATTTAAAAAATTAGCAAAATATCTTATATCTATTTAAAATTACATGCTTATAAATATCTTATTTTAAATTTAAATATGGTCAAAATATCTAAAAAGATTTAATTAAAAAATCTTAAAACGCCAAAAAGATATTTTTAAAATATCTTAAAAGATAAGATATTTTTTAAAATATCTTAAAAGATATTATAAATATCTTTAAAAGATATTATAAATATCTTAAAAGATAAGATATTTTTAAATATCTTAAAAGATATTATAAATATCTTAAAATATCTGACCTTAAATTTAAAAAAAATATAATCAAATTTAAAAATACGATAGATTTTTTAAGCAAAAAGATAAATACTAATTCTATCCAAATTCAAATTACACTAATATCTTGAATTAAATTAATTCAAAATGATAATTAGAATTGAATTAGGAATAGTAATAGTATATATACAAAACCATACAAAAAATTGGAAGCTAATTCCAATTTAAAAAAGTATGAAAAATTGAAGAAAAAAGGAAAAAATCGAAACTGTACGGACAGTTCTGCGGGTCGCTATGTGAAACTATCAAGACAAATTTCCCGATTTTGTCAAATCTTCAAAAAATCATAACTAATTCAAATAAAATCCAAATTGAGTTCTGTAAAAGGCTAACTTGCTTAATTTTTTCCATACTATCCAATAAAAATAATTCCAGAAACGAAATCACAATTATTTTTCACGAAAATTTCACAAACATCAATCAATCATCAAATAACACTCAATACAACATGATACCATCCAAAGAACATACAAACAATCGTTTTAAAGTCCAAATTTCTTGCAAGTAAATCAATTACCATGGCTCTGAGGCCAGTTGTTGGAAATTATTTTACCAGGATCTTAGATCTACTCACAAGTATGTTTATTAACATCCTAAATAAGAACTTTCTAAAACGATAAATTAAACACATATAAAGTTTAAGAAACCTTACATTGGTTGCAGCGGAATTAAATGACTCCTTCCGTTCAGATATCTAGCCCTTGATTCCTTTCTGTAGCAGAGCATTATCAATATCTGAACCTGGATCTCTTTCTCTGAATCTTTGATGCTGAAACTCCTTTGCTGATGATCTTTCTTCACGATCTTCCTCACTATGATTGAGGTATCACTTGATGTGTGTGGGCACTACTCATACACTAAGGATTTCGAAATTATCAAGGAAGAAGAGAGAGTGGTCAGCTAAAGATAGGGAGAGAGAAGGCTCAGTTTTTCTGAATAGAAAAAGTCAGAAGAAAAGTGTTATTTTTCTGAAGCCTTCACTATCTATTTATAGCATTCCACTAGGGTTAGATTTGAATTATATGACATTAAAATAATGAAAAAAATCAATTTAAAATGCTACAATAGGTGGTCGGCCATGCCTTTAATGGGGCCTTGGGCTTTGCAATTTTGCAATTTTAACACCTTTTCTATCTGATTTTCTCAAAAATGCCAATTTCTTAATTCAAACATTTAAATGCCAATTCTAACTATTTAATAACTATAAATAATTATTAAATAATATTGTCATTTATCATATTTATTAATTGACCCATACAAAGTATCATAATTAACAAATATGCCCCTATAAACTCTTTCTTTACAATTTCGCCCTTACTTAGTGAAAATTTCACAAATAGACATAGTCTAATTTGAGAATTATAATTGATTAATCAAAACCAATTACATGAGTCTTACAAGCAATATTATCTCAGCTAGTGGGGGGACCATGGGTCTATATAACCGAGCTTCCAATAAGTAGATCAAGAATTTAGCACTAAAATTCACTAACTTATTAATTCTTCGTTGAATCCACGCATAGAACTTAGAATTGCACTCTCAGTATATAGAATGCTCTATATGTTCCACCATATAGACACATCATTAGTTATCCATTGTTATAATCCTAATGTGATCACTGATCCTCTATATGAATGATCTACACTGTAAAGGGATCAAATTACCGTTACGCCCTACAATGTATTTATTCCTTAAAACACTTGACCCCGTATAAATGATATTTCAGCTTATGTGAAATGAGTACTCCACCATTTATGTTCGTTTGGTCAAGCTCGAAGGAGATCATCCTTTGCTTACTATTCGCCAGATAGAAGCTATAGATTCCATGTTTATGATAGCGCTCCCACTCAATTGCACTACCGTGTTTCCAAAAAGTACGTATCACCCTGACCAAAAGGTAGGCTTAACTAACAATTCAAGGAACACGAATAGCCTTTCAAGATTGAGCCTAATCATAACAGGATTAAGATCATTTGATCTAGGATCAACTAGGCGATATTGACTTGAATAGATTTTACGGTAAGTTTAATTAAATCTAAGTCAAAGTTCAATATCGGTCCCTTCCGATGCATACTCCATGCATCCAACCTGAGCTTTACTTTAACCAATGCTGCGGAAAGAACATAGCACTTCTCCAAATGCAAGTAAACTCTTGTTGTAGATTATCATATCAGTAAAACCCTGTGTCTGATAAATCTAGGAAACTTTATTCACATAGTCATGTTTACTTTCCAATGTGTTGACGGCACAATAAACAGGATCAAGTATGTGAAAAGGGTTTCAGATGAATTTATACATTATGTACATATAATCATGAAATAAATCATGTGAACCATGCAACATTAAATGTTATTTCTGATCTATATTAATAAGCAAATTTGATTATATTGAAATGAGTTTTATTTAGGGCATAAAACCCAACATGTTGCTCTCTATCTTGACTGAGCTATTTTCAGAGGGGACAAAATTATCAAAGTCGCACAATGAGTCGAAGATGAGATTGCACAATCTAGGTTTGGGTTAGGACCTAATAAATGTGTGCAAGTATAATTGTGCCATTTTTGAATCACATTGGGTGAAAAAAAAGGTATAGGTAAAAAAGTTTCTCACAAAGTTATGCGGTACTTCCCACCACACCAAGACTAAAATGACTTTATAGCTCAAGACACTTAGCTGAGGACATGCGATGGCATTACTCATAGGGACCGAAAGAAGACAGTGTGCTTAGGTATCCTACGAATGCTAAAGAATGGAAGTAGTTTGACCGTCTTTCTCTGTCGAACCTAGAAACATCGGGTTGGGGTTGCCTACTGACGGTTTCAGTCCATTTGGGAACATGAACAACTCTTATAGCTTGAGGCATGTTATTTGTGTCCCATATAATTTGCCACCTTGGAAGTGCATGAGATCAGAATTGTTGTTGTTGACTTTATTGATTCTAGGTCCATCATCTCCTGGAAAATATATAGATGTGTTCATGAGACCGTTAATTGATGAACTGAATCAGTTGTGGGAGATGGTTGTTCAATGTCAAGATACGTACAGTGAAATTGTACTTTTCAATGTGTGTGGTTGTGTTATGGACAATAAATTATTTCCCTATTTATGCTCTAATTTTTGGTTGGAGCACAAAAGGGTACATGGTGTGTCCCACTTGCAATGAACACACTCCTTCCATTGCCCTAAACAATAAGATAGGATATGTTAGCCATAGTACTTGCTTCAGGAGTACCTTTGTTCCAGACATTATCTTTAAAACAAATGGCGAGCTCTTTAGCCTCGCTTAATTGTTCTCGGAATTGATGTTGCCAATCCGCTAACCACTATTCATCAGATTTGACGGCCTTCAAGGCCTCTTTCGTAGTGATAACTGCAATGGCTTCCTTAACGACAACTAGATCGCCATGGAAAAGATCCCTAACTGGATCTGTCACAATTAGAGTCTCAATCACTGCAACAAATATCAGAATTCGTGACGGTCCTAAAAACGATTTTTTTAGGGGGACTGTCGCTAAAAAAATTGAGTAACTATTTAAAATCGCTGGGAAAAATTTAGTATTCCCGACGAGTTAAAATTGTAGTAAACAAAATAGGCGAATTTTTTTAATAAAATGCAATTTTTAATGGACCCTTATACCCGACAGCCGTCGGGTATAAGGGTCCATTAAAAAATTGTCAACAACTTCTCGCCACATTTCTCACGTGCCAACCTACTTTTTTTCTATTTTTCACATGCCCACCTATTTCTTCTCACCTATTTCTTCTTTATTTCCCACACCCTGAAACGAAAATCTTAACTCTCCAAAACCCAACCCACGCCTCCGCACCATCGCCCTCCTCTCTTGTCGTCTTCCTCCCTTTCTCGATCTCCCTTTCTTTTCGTCTTTCTCGTCCATCGATCTCCACACACCCCTCCTCCCGTTGGTCTCCCTCTCCTCTCCATCGCATACGTCGGACCACCACGACCTCCCGTTGGTGTCCCTTTCATCTCAGTCTCATACGTCGGACCACCACCACCTCCCGTCCGTCTCCCTCTCTCTCCCTCTTTCTCTCTCCGAGCTTGGTATAAATACATTTATTTATTTATATACTTTTTTATTTATTATATGTATTTATTTTGTTATTGTATAAATTTAATGTGTTTTAAAATTAGTTGTTATTGTAACAAAATTAAATAGTTGTTTTATTTTAATTTAGGTAAAATTATAAAACTAATGTAAGAAAATAAATGGGGAAAAATACAAATTTTTCTACCATTGATGGCAGAAAAATCTGTATTTTTTTCTTTTTTTTTCACATTTCCAATGGTTTAAAACTGTCGCCTATAACAGGGTATAAGAAACCGTCGCCTATAGTATATGACAAGGTTTAAAACTGTTGCCTATACCCTGTTGTGGGTGACGGTTTTAAATTGTCGGGAAGTCCACATTAGCAACAGTTTTTAACTGTTGCCTATTTTTCCCATTTTACGACGGTCATATAGGCAACGGTTATAGAAACTGACGTGAATACTTGAACGATTGTTTAAAAACATCGAGAAAAACCATTTTTATAGTAGTGATTGCTCTAGTAATGAGCTAACAAGCCAGCCTCCTGAAGATTTTTAGTAGTCACAAGCTCCCCAACTTGTAACTCTTTGGCTGACAATGATTCATATGATTTTCCTCGCCTCCAACTCTAGAGTTAAAGGCGACAGAGGGATAGAATCTAAAAGAAATAAAAGGGAAGAATAAGATCAATTCATAAAGCAAGGAGAAGATGATTAGAAGGAAATAAAAAGGCCAAGTGATCAGTTACACTCTTACTTGCATTATTAAAGTCAAGAATGAGATTCAGGACTCTTTTTAGTGGGAAGTCGAAAGTATAGAACCAATAGTTTTGGATGTTGTACGTATACTTCACGGAACTGATGAGGCATACCAAGTCTTTGGAATGCCTTTCCAACCTATAAAAACCAACTTTCCCTTTGTGGTTTCTCATATTTTGTGCTTTGATCTTGTAAAAATACAAAATCTCTTGGAGTTGGAGCTGCCTTTTTCTTCTAGAAGCACAAGATGTACCATCCAGCAAGCAAACGATACACTTGGAGAACAAACTGGTAGGGAGCTACTCCAGCTACTGCGCAGAACTCTGCAAAGTAGCATCTCAAAGGAAGATGGGAACCCATCTCCACATAACCTAAGCTCCAAAAACCAAAACCTCCTTCAGCACATTGGCTCGGTTTCTCTCCCAAGACAGACAACGTGTTCCAAAATAGTCCTGAAACACTTTCAAGTCATCTCAGTGTCTCGTACTTCGGAAGGTTGTTATAATTTCAGAATATGTTCTTATAATGATCCATCCCATGGATAGGAATTCAATAACAATTTTGGGGCAGGGGCTAGCTCCACCACTATGTTTTCTTTTGTCCACTTCCATAACTCCTAGTTGAACTCTCTTAAACATTATGGATGCTGAAAAATACCAAGCAGTTAGCTACCCAAACTAACTAAGATAGAAAGGGAGCAGGGGAATTCTCCCCCATAAACTACTTGGAGAGGTCCCTGGCAGATTCACTATCCACAAAAAAGATCCTCAGTGAGCATTTGTTCCAGGTAGGGGAATCAAGAACAATAAGGGTTCTAGACAAGGGAGTAAAAATTTTGCCAGCATTTCTGCAGCAAAATAGAACTTTCCAAGACAGTACAACAAAGAAATTTGTTTTCTGCTAGTTCCTAAAACTGTTCAAGATGATATATTCACAACAACATAGAACTTGTTGCTGAAATTTATTAATTACTACGCAAGTATACGCAATCAAGTAGTAAAACTCACACAGGTGATGTCGAACCACAGGGAATTGGATTAAATACCACTAAACTATACTTATAATTCTATTTGGCGAATCGAAAACAATTATGATTTAAGAGAATTAAAGTAATTCAGAAAACGTAAAACACAGTTAAAGTTTAAGCAAGATGAGATGATAGGGAGGAGAATCCTGTTGTTGTTTACCCAAATCGTTAATGCCTAATTGCTATCCTATTCTTGAAGTGAATGACAGATTATAAAGTAACCTAGCTCTTTTCAGATCTTCTAGATTCTAAATCACATGTTATCTAATTAATTCCTTAATTAAACTAACATGAAATCAGCATTAGGTAATAATCTACTCGTCACATAAGTCATGTAAATACTCTCGTTTCACATAGAACATCAATTATCCAAATTTTAGCATTCTCAATTCTCACTTTTCAGATTTCGAATTGAGATCATAAAGCATGCACAAGGTGATCAATCTTAAACATGAAATTAAACACAAATTAAGATAATTTCACAAACAAGAATGGAGGAATGGCAATTAAACATTAACTAGGCAAAACATTAAACAACAATCATCATCCTCCCTAAATGGGAAATTTAGTTCAGAAATAAATCCATAACCATTCCTAAAGAAATATTCAACATAAAGAAATTAACAAGGAATAAAGAAAGAACTGTTGGTGGATGAATTCTGGATCTTCACTTGAATCTCTATGCTCTTCCTGCCGCTCTCTGCTGTATTTTAGGGTTCCAAATTGCTTCCCCTGACTTCCAATCACAGTTTTCTATTTATAACTAATTTTTAGGGTTCGATGGACGAAAATGCCCCTGAGTCGTACGGGATCTCGCCGCGGCCATGCTTCCTCTCGCCGCAGCGAGATAATTGCAAAATAGGCTTGGTTCTGTAACTCTTAAATGGCCGCGGCGATGGTGTCTTCCGCCGCGACGACTGTAGCTTGTGACCTAGCCGCGGCCAAGCTGTATCTAGTCGCGGCCAGATATGCATCTTCTTTCCAAAAAGTGTTTTTCTTGGCTCAGCTCGTCTTTTATTCGACTTTTTCATCCCGAGATCTCTATTGTTCCAAAGAACCTGAAAACATAGAAAACAAGCATAATTCTATCCCAACACAGCAAAAAACGCACACAAAATAGATCCAAAATATAGGCTAAAAATAGCCTAACAGATGATATTCAAAACATCTTACTCCTATCAACAACTATATTCTAGTCACAAGCCTAAAGTTATAATTCTCAAACAACAAGTAAATCACATATAATCCATATATCTTTAACATGCAATACAGTTCAAGAAATCAAAAAAAGGATAAAATTTACATGATGATGAATTAGTCAATAATTCTGGACTCGAGTAGAAATATGGTCTGGGAGGGCACACGCTAACATCGATTGACAGTTGTAAGGGAACTCTTTCCACAACAACATGGTCTAGACAATCAATCCTTACTGCGATGGCATTGGCGTAGTCATCTAGAGAATCGTTTTCAGAAATGAAATCCAGAGTTGTAACTTCTTCTCGTGACGTAGTCGAGATAAGCGGGGTGGTGCACCTGGGAATTCTCGAGCTCTAATTTGAAGAAGTTGAATGCAAAAATTGATGTCATGCTATAGAATGGTTTGGTTTGTGTTTGATCCTGGTTCCAGTTTGTATTTTACTCTCAAAATTTCTAGGTTTGAAACAAGAAATTTTGAAAATTTAGGTAAAAGTGGCAATAGTTTCCATTAAGTATTTATACCTACGAGGAACGATCCGTGTAAAGCCAAGGTCAATGGCCAAATTTCATCTTTCAAAAACACAAAGTAGATCCAACGTCTCGGAATCCATCAGTCAGGCATTGAATGCCGCATTTGGAACCGAGGCAGATCAAATGATAAAATTCTACTCGAGACTCGTGCCGAAATAAATAGTCATCAGTTCGTTCACTTTGCCACACACGCTTCATCAAGCGAGCCGATGCTACATGAACCAATAAGATAATGTTGTTGGAACTTATTTTATCAGGATCTAGATTTACTAACATGTATGTTGATTATAGAACTATAATCCAACATCCTAAATATGAATTTTTTTAAAATAATGAAATAAACACATATAAAGTTATAGGAAAATTTACATTCGTAGCAGCGGAAGATAATGTCTCCTTTTATTTAGATCTCTAACCCTTGATCCTTTATGTCACAGAGTATGATCAAGATCTAAACATGGATCTTCTTCTGTTTTTAGAATTCTTCACAATCTTCTACAAAGGCCTGAGTATTGACTTGAATTGTTAGGGCAATTCCTCAATTCACTAAGGGTTCGAAAAATTTTAGAGGAAGAAGAAGAGGGTTTTGAACTCTAGCTAAGAGGTTCTCTCTTTATTTTTTAAGTTGTCTGACAAAGTGAAGATTAGGTTTTTTATTAGTTTAGAAAATAAGAGCATCTTATTCTATTAATAGGATTTCATCTAGGGTTAGGTTTAGAATTATATGAAAATATAAAAGATGAAATAATGGCTCTAACTTAACCCTTGTTGGTCGAACACTAATGGGCCCTACAGGTTTCAATTTTGCTATTTTAGTTAAGAGCTTATCTTTGCTTTCACAAATGTCATATTTTAATTCTAATTAACTCTATAAATGTCAAATATATCTATTTAATAATTATAAATAATTATTAAATTAAATTGTCATTTAACTTATTTATTAATTAGACCTTACAAAGTCTATTAATTAATAAATAAACCTTAAATCTTTTCTTTTTTCTCAAATGAGCCATTGCTTAATGAAAATCCATAAACAAGACATAGTCTTATTTAGAATTCTAATTGATTAATTAAAACAAATTGTTTAAGTCTACAAAAAAATATTATCCCAGACATTGTGGGGACTATGGGCCTATGTAACTAAGCTCCTAATAAGTAGATCCAAAATTTACCAAGTAAATTTCCCATCTTATTAATTCTTCTCGACTCCACTATAGATTCAGAATTGCACTCATGATTACATAGAATGCTCTATATGTTCCAAATATTGATATGCTATGAATTATCTATTGTTTTAATCAAAATAATCAACAATTATCAACAGATGATTTACATTGAGTAAGGACAAATTTACCGTTCTACCCCTCAATGTATTTTATATCCTTAAAATACTTAGCGTCCTATAATTGATATTTCAGTAAACTAATATAATTACTGAAATAAAAGCTCTTCCATTTATATCTATTAAGCTAAGCTCAAAGGAAATCATCATTTCACTTTTATATAATTATAGAAGCTATAGATTCTATATCTATGATTAGCGCTCTCACTCAATTGTACTTTCATGTTCCCAAGATATAAATATTGGATCATTTGCCAGCTTTAACGAACAAGTCAAAAAACACAAATAATACAGTTAAGTTAGAACCTAACCATCTCAGGATTAAGATCTATTGATCAAAGATCAACTAAGTGATATTGACTTAGAAAAATATAACGATAAGTTTATGATATTTTTTCTACTGTTAATATCGATTCAGTCCAATGTATACTCTATACATCTGATACTAGTATACTTTACTAATACCCTGGAAAGAACATTCTACTTAGTGTAAGTAAATTTTATCTCTGATTATCACATCAGTGTAAATCTAGTGCACTGATAAATCATGGGACTAAGAACTTTGAAACATATAATCACAATTACTTTCCACTGTGATGACCTCACTGTAATTGTGAATAACTATATGTTCTAAATTTAATAGAATTTGTATATTAAAACCATAATCATAAAAACTACATGTAAACTTAAATAATTTCTAATCTTTTATTAATAGCAAATAAGATTATATTGAAATAGGTTTTATGTAGGACATAAAATCCCAACAAATACCACGTAAAGCTGAAGTTCAAAGAATGGAAAGATATCTTCCATTCACATAAAACATTTGAAATTTATAAAGGTTTCACCTTTAGCCTCCACCTGTCCACTTGTATAGATTGAAGTAAGCTTCCGCAATCCACAATATTCCAGAAGCTTGGGGTAAATGTTATTCGTGTTTCTAACAAGGGACACGTTGATTCTAAATAGAAGTCAAGGCCCATCAGTTGGCCCAAAAGGACACGAACTAGGTTGAGCCTAACACTAACTTGGCCTTCTGGGAAAGCAATCACACTTCTCGCTCAAGCGAGCTTCCATCAAGGTTGGTCTGAATCTGGAAGGATATTAGCTCCGTGTATCTAGAAGAATCCTTCAGCATGTACCTAGAAGCCAATTGGAGTTTCTTATTTACTGATTCGTGTAGAATAAGGAAATCACTTTCCTCAAATCTCAGACAGAGAATAATATCAAGCTAAAATAGGAAACAACATAATTGAAGATCAAGTAATTAATATATAATTAATTACCCATAATAATAGGACACGCTAACAACAGCTGTGACCGTGATCAACATGCGAAGTTAGCAGACAGTCACTGCCTCATGGACTGGGCTTCACTTGATAAGCCTAAAGTAATTTATTATCTGTAAACACCCCATTAGAGGGAAAAGGTAGCTAAGTATGACTTCTATTACTCTATAAATACACACTAAATTCTTCATGCAAAGGGCTAGAATTTCTTAACTCATAAGCTTGAGAAGAGAATAGAGTCTTTATATTCATTGTAATCCTTTAGGCTTTTCTAACCTATCTCATAATAATACAGACACGTGAACTAAGGCTCATTAACGCTCCAATCTCGTAAAAATTCTGAGTGTTCCATTCATTTTTTATACTTTTAATCGTATTTTCTTTAGCTATAATATTACATATTTATTTTTTGAAAATCTCTGTAAACAGCAGCAATAAGAAAATAGCGTGCAAACAACATAGTTTCTTAAACAACGTAAAAACAACAATTTGTATTTTTGACAAAAAAATATCAAATTCTTAAAAATATTAAAAATATTATAGATCTGTATTTTTATAATATATAGGTTTTATTTTTTTTCGGGTAATTATGAAAATATCCCATAAAGAAAATCCAATTGGGCTCAATTCTTATTATAGGATCCTAATGATTATTTATGTATTAATTAATTATTAATGATATTTAATAAATTAAATGTATATATATTTTTTTTTGTAAAAAATAATAGTAATATTGTAATTAAAAATGTGTATTGAAATCATTCATTAATATTAAATCACAATATTCTAAATAAAAATTATGAACTTAATGATGTACCAATTTTTAATGTCTCAATTTTCAAAATATTCCACACAACTTTCATCACACAAATAGTGAAGCATTTTTTTTGTAAAAATATTGTAATATTGCATTGCATCACAAATTTATCACTCTATTTCTATTTGAGATCTTCTTACTAGTTATACCTAGGATCGATTTTAGGGGTAGGCTCGTGCCTAGGGCCTCCTGCCTTAGGGGCCCGAATTATTTATTTATTTATAAAAAGAATGTAATAATTATACACATTTTTTTCTTCCTAAACGTAATAATTATATATTTATTTATACTATTCTAAACATTAAATAGTATTGGCGTAACGGTTAGAGATACACATTTTCCTATGGGGATGGGCCCTGTGAGGACTCGCCTCTAATGAGACGGGAATTTCCCATCTAAATGGGGAACGAGACTGGGATGAAGATTATATTCAGGCTCAGCCCTGGGCATAGGCGGGCTAGGCATGTGCCTAGGGCCCACCTAGCCTAGAGGCCCAAAAAAATTTTCTCCTTTTAAAATTATATATATTATGGTGTCAGACGGATACTCAAACGTTTCCACCGCCTTAATGGTAGATTGATCTAGTCCGTTGATCTTTTGGGAATTTGAATCGTGCGTTTCCCCCACCGTACGATTGGTAGGTGAAGACGCCTGTTCCTCATGCATTTTTGCCTATAAAAGCCACCACCTTTCCTTCGTTTCGGTTACTTTCCATTCCTTGCCATTTCTGCTCGAATTTCTCAGAGAGAAAATTCCTCAAAGTAGCATAAACTGCCTTAACACTTAAACACTTCTTTTTATTTTCCAGTGTTCGGTTTTGCCAGTGCCTCTCAACTCTCATTTAACCATACTCAGTACCCCCAGTTCAACAATCAACTGTAAGTTTCTTGCATCTTTAAATAATAACATGCTTACATTTACTTTGTTTGTTTTCTGGGTTCGCACTAAGAGACTTCTGGGTGTGTGAGTGTTTGAGTTCTTCGAGTTCTGCTTTATGTTTACTGTGTTAGTTGTAGAGTCGCCGTTGTAATGCCTCTGTTGTAGGCGTACAGCTTTGCTTGAAGAAGGCCATGTGTTCTTCAATTAGCACTTGCTTAGGGCATAGGAAGACTTTTCTCTTTTCTTTTCCTTTTTGCAAAACCACTTTTTTGCAATTTTACTGCACCTGACACTTGTTCAGGGATTCTCTCTTGAGTTTCCCAGGCGACACGTGTCCGGAGGGGGCCTCTTTCCAGCGGTTAGGGGACCCCCACTCCCTTTTTTCTGATTTAGGGTTTGGTATGGGGCCTAACTGCTGGGTTTTTTTTTCTTTTTGTTTTTCTCAGAACATAAAATGTACGCACGGCTCGAAATCTTCGAAGAAGAAAGGGAAAAACATAGCCACCCTGGAGGAGGTTTCTCTGGGACCTGTTGCCCAGGAAGGGTACAAGTCCCGTGCCACTGGTTGGGAAGCGGCCGAGCTTCGATCGACCCTAACTTGCCCTCACCAGCTGGAGAACATCATTAATGTAGCTGGGATCAAACCCTCTACCTCAGGGACCTTCCACCGGCCTCCTCGCGACTCGGAGACGCCTAATCACAACTATGACGGCTTCGGGGCTTGGAGTCAGACCCATTTGATGGCCGGTGCCATGCTCCCGCTCCAGGATTATTTTGTTAATTTTATTGTATTTGTCGGCCTTGCGCCATACCAACTTATTCCTCAAGCTTACCGCCTGCTTTCAGGCTTATTTATTTTTTACACGCGCGCGGTGAGGGCTCCCGGCCGGCGGAAATTTTATATTTTTATGAACTTGTATCCGTCCCCAAGAAAGGGGACAAACTTAAGGATGGTTTTTATGGGTTCCGGATCCACCCTGCTAACGAGGGGATGGTTCCATATAATAGGCAGACTCATGTTAAGGAGTACCGCCACCGATTTTTCTTCTCCTCCGGGTTTAGGGCCGTGGACCACCCGGAGCTTCTCACGGAGTGGGTGCGGATCCCACCTTACCAGCGGACACTCCCCACTCAGGCTTTCCTTCGAAGGGCCCAAGCCTTCGCCTCCTACGACCATGCCGATCTTGATGTCGGGGGCCTGGTCACCACGGAGAACTGTAGGAAGGCTAAACTTATCCTTTCTCACCAATCCGTGGATGACTCCAACCTCTCCAAGGTCATTTGCCCTAATGTGAGGGCGCCAGTTGCGGAGAAGGCCTTCCGGGATGAGCTCATTGCTACGGCAGAGAAGAAGTACCAAGACTATCTCTACCGGAAGGCCCAGGAGAAGGCGTATTCTAAGGCCCAGGCTGCCTCTGGGAGAGGGCTTCGCGTGGGGAGTCCGGTGGTGCGAAGGAGCCAAGCCATCGGCGGGAAGTCCGAGGCAAAATTTTTTGACAAGATTCTTCAAGAAGAGATTGGGGTCCTTCCGCGGGGGCCCCTTCGTCTTGAAGGTTCTTCCGAGAACCGAGACTTCACGGCCTCGGCCTTCGGCCCCGAACCAAACTCGGGTGCTCCGGTGCTAGCACTTCGGTGCTTTGGTGGTAAGTCTCCCTTGATAATTCACTATGTCCCTTCCGTTGATGAATATACCGGTCGTAGGCCCATAGGGTTCGACGAGCGTCTCCGTAGGTTTAAGATGCGCGTCGACCGGTGGGGGGATCATTTGAAGGAATTTTACTTTACAAACTTAGGAGATTACCTAGGTCGGTCCCGGATGGGCTCCGGCCCTCCGGAACCTATTCCCTTAGGTCCGTCGGCTTACATAGCGTCCAGCTGGTTTCGGCCCTCGGACAGTTATCTTGGAGATGATGCTGCCAGCATTAAAGTTCGGGACTTTGCTAGGGCCGAATTAGGAAGTCCGGGTAGGAGTAGTTTATTTGCTGCACCTTTTGTAAGCAGTTTCTCACGAACTTCTAACACTTGTTTATTTTATTGGAACAGGTACCTCCATGGATGCCATCACCGGAACGGCTTGCGGGGTCCATACTCCGGTGGCTCCTCCGGCTTTCACCCCTCTCCCCGGCCCCTTCCTTGAAGGTTTCTTCCCGCGCTCCCCCGAAACCATTGACTTAGTGGATGACGAGGAGGTGCTTCGGGAGAAGGCCGGGGAAAGAGTGGGACTTCTCGGAGGAAGCCGCCGAGGGTCTTTGGAGAGCCTCAAGCCCTTCCAGTGGTAGCAGAGGAGGACGAGGAGGAGCCTGAAGTGGCTCTGATTCGCAAGCGTAAGGGCAAGATGATTGCCCAGGATGAGCCGAAGAGGCCTCGGAGGGCCGACACTCCCGCTCATGGCCTAGACGGCGGGGTTTCTCCGATGGAGGAAAATCCTGCTCCTCCTCACATTGAGCTTACCCCCGTCCCGGGGGATGAGGTGAGGCGGGAGCTTCGCATAGCCAAACACAACTACGCTATGGACGAGTACTCCCGGGGATATCTTTGAGGTGGAGGCCCTTAGGAGGATTACGCGAGCGGAGGTTGAGGCGAGCATCAGCCATCCGGACTATCATGATCCGTGGAACCTCAACCTGGATCCTTTAACAGACTGGTTCCGTCCCCTCCTAGGGCCCACTTTGGCTCCCTTTGCCGCGGAAATGACCGGTGAGTTCGCTTCTCAGCTTACACGCTGTGCACCCAAGCGGTTTGCCACTTGCGCTTCCCTGAACTCCATCTTCCAGGTCTAGGACCTCAGCCATTCCCTCACAGTGGTAAGTACTTTGCAATTTCTTGCGTTTCCTTTTTGGTGTTTGTATTTTGTTTTCTTCCTTTGAGAAATTTTTCCTTATACCCCGTTATGGTTCAGCTTACCGAGTGGCCGGTCGCCTCTCCGGGAACATTATAAACCATGGCTTCGCTCGTCCGATTTTGGGGACATGAACGACGTCAAGAAGGTCCTCCAAGACCTTACGGCGGAGAGGCGGATCTACCGGGGAGGCTGCGGCGCCGGTAGCAGCGGCCAAGGCCAAGGAAGAGAAGGCCAAGGCTAAGGAGGAGGAGGCCATCCGGAGGGAGGCTCAGGCGGAGGACATGATCCAGGCCGAGGCCCAGCGGAGAGGCAGGATGGAGGCCCATCATCAGGAGGAGCTAAGGGCTCAAACCGAGGCTGCCGAGAAGGCTAGGCGAGATCTTCGGGAGGCCAGGGAGGCTTTGGATGAAATGGCCGCCAAGGTGAGGTCTCTAGAGGGGACTCACCAGTCGGATATCGAATCCAAGGCCGCTCTAGCTGCGGAGTTGAAGGAGCTTCGGGACTACAAAGATCAGTCTATCAGGAAGGCCAAGAGGGCCGAGCTCCTTTCTCCCTGTCCTCTCGCGCCCGGTGCCCGAAGCGCTTTGATGATGGTGTCTACATGGCTTGGGCCACCAATGATCAGAGTATCAAGCTTACTTTTTATCCCAAACCCGAGGACATGATTGCCAAATTTCGGGAAAAGAAGAAAAGGCTTGATGCTGAGCTTGAGGCACGGATCGGACCTCGTCTTCCTCCGCGGGATCGAGTGCCATATTATTGACCCAGATTTTACCCGTTCTTTTTATAACTCTTTTTTTTTTGTTTGTACATACTTGCTGCTGCCTTAGAACAATTTACATACAGGCGGCAGCTTTTATTTGAAGGGGAGACAATTTAAGGCCTGTCCCCGGGCCATTTACATGTGTATGACCTACCCTTCGGGCTAGGATATTTTTTTTATTTATATATATATGCGATCTTTTTTCACACTTATATATTTCAACCTGTCCTTTGGCTCAGGGTTTTCATACTTACGCTCTTTATTTTTGCGCATGTTTTTTGACCTGCCCTTTGGGTCAGGATATTTTACTTAGCTTGACCTGCCCTTTGGGTCAGGATATTTTACTTAGCTTGTTTTTGTTTGTCCGTGCGGTATACCCTAGTACCCCCCTGAGTGGCATAGAAACTTTGTTTTTAAGGCACTCAGTTTTATTTGATATAGAGGAGGCATACATTTGGACGGTACAAACCCTTTGAACAAAATCTAAGTTTAATTCGCTACTGGTAATATTTTCTGAGGTGATCGGCATTCCAGGCTCTTGGGACAGTAGTTCCGTCCATTCTTTTCAGTTTGTAAGTGCCAGAACCGATCTCGTCCTCGATTTCATATGGTCCTTCCCAGTTTGGTCCAAGTACCCCCACTCCGGGTTCTTGGGTGGCTGGGAAAACCCTTCTTAGGACCATATCCCCAATAGCGAATTTCCTGTTTTTAACCTTGGAGTTAAAATACTTGGTCACCTTCTTTTGATAAGCGGCCATCCGTATTTGGGACTCATCCCGGAGTTCTTCGACTTGATCCAGGGCTTCTTGGAGCAGGGCCTAATTGGTGGCCGGATCGTAAGTCGTCCTCCTGTGGGATGGGAATAATGTTTCCACCGGGACCATTGCTTCACAACCGTACGCCATTGAGAATGGCGAGTGACCGGTTGTGGTTCTGGGGGTCGTCCGGTAGGCCCACAATACCCTTGGCAATTCTTCAGGCCAGTTATTTTTACAAGCCAGCAGCTTCTTTTTCAAGGTGACCTTTAGGATTTTATTGACTGCTTCCGCCTGGCCGTTTGTCTGAGGCCGGGCTACCGCGGAGAAGCTTTTCACTACTCCGTGCTGGTTGCAAAACTCAGTAAATTCCTCGCAATCAAATTGCTTTCCATTGTCTGAGACTATTTTGTGAGGCAAGCCGTATCGACACACTATGTTTTTAATAACAAAGTCCAACGCCTTTTTAGCAGTTATTGTCTTCATAGGCTCAGCCTCTGTCCACTTGGTGAAGTAGTCCACTGCTACTATTGCATACTTTACTCCTCCTTTTCCCGTAGGTAGAGACCCGATGAGATCTATGCCCCAGACCGCGAAGGGCCAGGGGCTGGTCATCAAAGTGATCTCATTTGGAGGAGCTCTCGGTATGTTCGCGTACCTTTGGCACGAGTCACATTTCTGGACATAGTCTATACAATCTTTTTTCATTGTTGGCCAGAAGTATCCCTGCCTCAATATTTTCTTTGAGAGGCTGGGTCCTCCCGTATGATCTCCACAGAACCCTTCATGGACCTCCAGCATGATTTGTCTAGCTTCAGGGTCCGATACACACCTTAAATAAGGCATGCTGAGTCCTCTCCGGTAGAGAATTTGATCCATCATTACATAACGATGAGCTCGATGCGAATCTTTTCGAGACGGTGCCCTCTCTTGGGGCAACTCACCCGTGGTTATGTATTTTATGATGGGGACCATCCGGCTAGGTTCTTGCCCAACCGTTTGTGTGGTCTCTTTTATTTTGATGCTTGGCTGCGCCAAGCGTTCCACGGTACTACCCCCGGCCTCTTCGATTTCGCTATCCGAGGCTAACTTAGCCGGACGGTCCGCGTGAGCGTTCTTTTCTCGGGGGATTCTTTCTATTTTATAGTCCGTGAACTCGTGGAGCGGTTCTCGGACTATTGTTACGTACGCGGCCATCCTCTCGCCGCGAGTTTGGTATTCTCGGAAACTTGGTTTACGACAGTGAGAATCGCCGTAGACTTCCACCCTCTTGGCTCCTACGGCTTTAGCCAATTTTAGCCCCGCTATCGGGGCCTCATATTCGGCTTCATTATTCGAAGCCGTGAAGTTGAATCGGAGTCTTTGCCCGGAGCCATGACCCGGTAGGTGATATCATAGCCACTCCGGCTCTCCCGAACCGTTTTCATTAGAAGCTCCATCCACAAATACTCTCCAAGTGGGGATGGGTGGCTCGTGTATTGGCTGTTGCCTCGGCTTCATTACATTCGGTGATGAAGTCCGCCAAGGCTTGGCCTGTTATGGAAATTTGGGGCACGTAATGTAAGTCGGGCCGACTCGGCTCCATCGCCCACTTGAGGAGTCTTCACGATGCTTCGGGTTTTGGAGAACTTGCGGAGTGGATGATTGGTCAAAATTCGATCGGATGGGCTTGGAAGTATGGTCTCAACTTCCGTGATGCCATCGGGAGGCGAATACTAACTTTTCAATAACAGGATACCTTGTCTCGGCCCCTACCATGCGTTTACTAACATAGTACACGGGGTGCTGAATTTTTCTTCCTCCGGACCAATGCGGCGCGACCGCATGCTCGGAAGGCCCCGGCCGGAGTAGAGGAACAAGTCTTCTCCAAGGACGGGTTTTGACAGGATAGGAGGCTTAGCCATATGGTCTTTTAACCTTTTGAATGCCTCCTCGCATTCATCTGTCCATTCGAACTTTTGGCATTTCTTCAGTATGTTGAAGAAGGGTATGCACTTGTCTAGGTGGGCCAAAGATGAGATAAAGCGGCTCGGTGCGGCTACCTTTCCGGTCAAACTTTGCACGTCCTTATGTTTCTTGGGGGATGGCATGTCCAGGAGAGCTTGGATTTTCTCCGGGTTTGCCTCGATCCCCCTTTGGCTGACTATGAAGCCCAGGAATTTTCCCGACTTGACCCCGAAGGTGCATTTTTTCGGGTTGAGTTTCATGCCGTATCTCCGGACGACATCGAAACATTCCTCTAAGTCGCTTGCATGGTTGTTGCATGCTTTGGATTTGACGAGCATGTCGTCTACATATACTTCCATGTTTCGTCCCAGGAGGCTTTTAAACATCCGGTTAACCATTCTTTGATAGGTTGCTCCGGCATTTTTCAGTCCGAAAGGCATGACTAGGTAACAGTATACCCCCTTATCTGGTCACGAAGCTAGTGCACTCCTGGTCTGCCGTATGCATTTTTATTTGGTTGTACCCAGCATAGGCATCCATGAAAGATAGCAGCTTAAACCCGGACGTGGCGTCAACCATCTGGTCGATCCTGGGCAGCGGAAAGCAGTCCTTTGGGCAGGCTTTGTTTAGATCTGTGAAATCTATACAAACCCGCGAAGTCCCGTTTGGCTTGGGTACCAGGACCGGATTGGCCAACCATTCCGGATAGTATACGTCGCGGATCATGCTATTGGACAAAAGTTTATCCACCTCTTTCTCTAAGGCCTCGGCTTTCACCGAGTCGAGCGGGCGTCTCTTTTGCTGTACAGGGGGCATGTCCGGGTTGACATTGAGTACATGGGTGATGACATGAGGGCTGATGCCGGTCATGTCTTCTTGGCGCCATGCGAAAATGTCGATGGCGCCCTTCAGTGTTTTTATTATTTTATCTTTTTCCTCCGGATCTAGGCTTCTCCCTATCCGGAGTACTTTGGTGGAGTCGTCGTCGCACACTGGTATTTCTTCGACGTCCTCCATTGGTTCTACGATCCTTTCGGATCCTATGCGAGGATCCAGCTCGTCTTCTTCAGCCTTCTCTATTTCAGGGGGCCCCCGGACCATGAGTACTGGCAAGTGGGTGGCAACATTGTAACATTGTCTGGCCTCTCCTTGATTTCCCCTCACCGTTCCGACTCCGGCTTCCTGGGTAGGGAATTTTAGGCATAGGTGTCGGATTGAAGTTATTGCACCAAAGTCGACGAGGGTCGGTCGGCCCAAGATTGCGTTGTAGGCTGTTGGACAGTCTACCACCACGAAGGTGCAATACTTGAACGTGCTTTGGGGGGTATCCGGGCACAGGGTAACTGGGAGCCTGACTTTTCCCATCGGGATTAGCGTTGTCCCGTTAAACCCTGTGAGCTGCGATCCGCTAGGAGAGAGGTCCCGGTCGGTCAACCCTATCGCAGAGAAGGCTTCTTTGAAGAGCAAGTTCACGGAACTTCCATTGTCAATCAGGACCCTAGCCACCACTTTATTTGCGATGGGGGTCTCTATGACCAGCGGGTCGTGATGAGGAAAGCGCACCGTCTTGGCGTCTTCTTCCGTGAACGTTATGGGTTGGTCCATTAGCCGAGGCCTTTGAGCTGGGAGTTGAGTGACCTCCCACACCTCACTGTGTCTTGCGGCCTCGGCATATCTCTTTCGCTCCTTTCGAGTGTTTCCTCCGATATGGGGACCTCCGGAGATCATGGCTACCCGTCCATTAGGCCGGGGCGGTAGTCCGGGTTTATCGGGTGTCACTGCGGGAGCGGTGGAGGCAATACTCTGCTTGTACCCCCGGTGTTCCCGAAGGCATACCCCCTGCCACCTGCCCCGGGTTAAGGTGGGGCAACCTATTTTTGATCCACTCATAGAGGTGGCCCAAACGGATCAGATTCTCAATCTCATCTTTGAGATTTTTACACTCGTTGGTGCTGTGGCCAATGTCGTTGTGGTACTCGCACCTTTTACTCGGATCTCTCCGGGAGCTGTCTCTGTACAATGGCTGGGGTCTCCGGTAGTGCGTATTCTGCCTTGTGGCAAAATATACACGTTCCTGAGAGTCCGTGAGCTCTGTGTACTGGGTGTATTGGGGTGTGTACCCCTTCTTTTGGCGCTTCTCTCCCGTTCGGGTGCTGCCCTTGGAAGACCTTTTGCTTCTCGACCCTTGGGTAGGGCCTGTTAAGCTGGCGGTTGGGGCAGCCTGTGAAGGAGTCCGTCCATTCACCCCGGACGGGTTGCCGTAATGGGAAGATGCCGGGGGCAAAGCTTGGCCCTGGCTGTATCCGGGAGTAGCAGAAAACTGTATGCCACTTATCGGAGGGGTCGCGGTCGGGACAGTACCCGAGGGCGATACTCCTGGCATGTATCCTGCTATTCCGGTGGGATAATAGCCTCCGTAAGCCACGATCTGGGCTTCTTCGAGGTTAATATATTTTTGGACTCGCTTCTGGAAGTCCTGAAGGCTAGCAGCGCCTTCTTGCTGTAATTCGTTCCAGAAGGGAGTCCCGGTGCGGATTCCAGCTTGGAGAAGCGCAAGCTGTTGTCCGTCGTCGACCTTCTTGGTCTTCGAGGCTTCCTCTCGGAACCTCTTGATGTAATTCTTCAAGGTTTCGGTGGGTAGTTGCTTGATGTTGGTCAAGGCACTAACCTCCAAGTTGACCTTCCTGGCGGCGACAAATTGTCTCCGGAAGTTGGTTTGGAGTTTGTTCCAACATCCCACCGATCCTGGTTCCAATTTCTTGAACCATTCCTCTGCCGATCCGCTCAGAGTGAGGGGGAAGCATAGGCATTTGGCGTCATTGCTGACCCGCATGACTGTCATGACTCGGTTGAATCGTGACAAGTGATCACTGGGGTCGGAGTTCCCAGTATATGCCGCCATCTCGGGCATCTTGAAATTTTTAGGGAGCTCCGCCTCTAGGATATGCTTGGCACAAGGCTCTCGGTCCTCACTGTCCGAGTCGGAGTCATCTCCCTTCTGCCTCCGGGAGACTCGGGCAATATCTTTTCGAAGGATGGCAAACTCTGCCATAATCCCTTCGTTTACAGTACCCGAGGAGACTTCGGGTCTGTATCTTTTTTGATCAAGGTGATCCCGGAGGTCACCTTGATTCCCATTGATTTGATTTCTCAGATCAATGGGTGGACATCTCTGTCCTCCTCTTCCTCTACCCCCTGGTTCCTGGTGCACGGAAACGCTTTTCCGGTCCCCTCGATCCTGAGGGCCAAGACTCCCTCTTTGGGGCTTGCCCCTCTGCGGACCTTTCCCTTTAGGGAAATCCGAGCGGACCTTTCGCGGATCCTGCGCCTTTTTCTTTCGACCAGGGGCAGAAGTAGGGTTTTTTGCTTGGTTTTCCTCAGCAGGGTGCCTTATAGGGCTAGGTTCCCTAGGCCTTTGCTGCTGGGAATTAGGCGAAGACGTCGCTGGCTCCCCGTCGAGTCCAGCGGCCATCGCCTTGGGATGCACGTGAATACCGAGTTTGCCTCCATGGCTTTCTGCATGGCTAGCATCACCTCATGCATCTTTTGATTTTGCACTTTCTGAGCTTCGATCTCAGCTTCGTGATCGATAGCTTTTTGTCTGAGGAGCACCAGCTCTTGGTAGCTCCCATCATCGTAAGCGTACTCGTCGAGGTGTTCCTCGTGGTTTTCATCTGGAACTTCTTCCTCGGACTCCTCTGCTGCCCTTGAGGCTACATCTTCCTCATTGGGGTCTTGAGCGTCTTCTAGAGGGCGAGGATGACGTGTAGCTCTTGTCTCCACCATTATCGTGAAGTTAAATGCTTGTTGCGAAGCAGCTTTCCTCAGCTCTCAATGAAAGCACCAAAATGTTGACCGAGTTTTTCGGCAACTATTAAAATATGTTTATAATAATGAGCTGTAAGAAAGCGAGACGAAGACTTTTTACGTGGTTGGGGCGTTAATGAGCCTTAGTCCACGAGCCACTGCTATTAATGGATGTATTTAATACAGATTCTACACTTGAGAGAATGTTTTTCTCTTAAATACAGAGAATGTTCTTGGTGAGTTCTTTCTCTTCTTGCTCTTTTGCAACCAAGATCCTCCGACCCCATTAAATGAGCTTTGAGGGGGTATTTATAGTGTTTTGGTGGGGTAATCCCTAGAATTGTTCTTACACATGTATCTGTAAGTATCCATAAAGTTGGGCATTTCCGATGAATATACCATGGGTGATGCATGGTCAAATCCCTAGGTGTTGTAGGGCTTTTATGGAGAATGTCCTTTTTGTCTTATGATTGACGTGACTCTTCGCAGAGTAGTCGTCGCTAGACTTAAATGATCATTCTTGTAAGCGCATTTCTTGTTTTGGGGGTTGTGCTTAGTCGGACTTTATTGCGTGTTGCAGTCCCAACACGCTTCCTCCCATGCAGCATTAAATGCGACTTGATTTCTCGGGAGAGACCTGACACATCCCGGAGAGCCTTCACGCTATACTAGCTTCCGGGAGTAGCTTATACTCCGGGTGTCTCCTCCGGGACCCATGTTAATAGCGCTTCCTGGTGGCATAAAAAGACTTAGCAAATCTTTCCAAGTTATCTGATCCACGTGTCCCCTCTTGACTGGTCCACGTATATTGGGCGATTTTAGGAGCAACAGGCTCAAAAATGAATTTTTTCGTGTGACCCACTTTGTTTCAGGGCCGGCCCTGATTATATTTTGTCCTCGAATGTTAAACGGGGTGGGGATAGGGATAAAACTCCTCACCTCGACGGGAACCCATTTAGTATTTTATTTTATATTTCTAATAATATTTTATAATTTATGTTTGTATTTTTTAGCATATTAGTATCTTTTTATGAATTTTAAGTTGTGTTTTGGATAATAATTAATTTATTGAATGATAATTAGTGTGCAATATTTTAATTATTATGTAGTTTAATATTTTTATGAATTTTAATTTTTATTATAAACTTTATCTTTTTATTAGGAGATTTTCCATCCCGTCCCTGCCTCCATTAGGGGACTCCCCACGCCATCTCCTATGGGGAATAAGCGAGGATGAGAATTAAAATCCTTAACGGGGATGGGGACAGTGGAGAATTCTTTGCTAGTATCGTGTGCATCCCTAGTAACGGTATTGCACCTCCCTACTAGACCAATTCAATTTATTGTTTTATATATGTAGGGAAATGTATATATTTAAGGGATTATTTTACAAATACACAAAAATAACAAAAAAATTACAAAATACGATTTATAGAATTTTTAATATTTTTACGATTTTTTGATTTTATTTACAAAAAATACGGTCTTTATGTTATTTTTTGTTGATATTTTAATGTTATTTAGATATTATTTTTATGTAGTTTTCTTATTGTTTTCGTGTTGTTTTTATAAAAAATCGTATTAATATAAAATTAAATTCTTTAAACATAAAAATGTAATTTTTTTACAAACAATAGTGTCATGTAATTATCCCTATATTTAATTATGTATTCTAATTACGATTAATATCTCAAATTTTCTAAAAGTTAGGTTATCAAAATATGCAAAACGAGTCACATTTATGTAATTAATTTAAGAATTCTATTCTTATCAAAAAAAAAATTAATTTACATCGGCTAAGGCCCCATTTTCCCAAACACAGCCCTAGTTATACCATTCAGCTATTATTCACCAAATCTCACTTAATTGAAGAATTTGAAAATTAAAGTAGCTAGACTCAAAACATTGTCTAGTTTTTCTTTTTCTTTTTCATCTCATTATTTTCACATTTCCAAATTTTCACACCAAGTGTCACCAACCCAAAAACAATTGGCACCACCGGTTTAATGTTTTGCTTCTCCTATAATATAAATAAATAATTATTACCTTCATATACACATGATACTTACTACATACATGTTCCAACCAAATACGTCCTAAACCAAATCCAACTTCTCCTTGTTTTTTCATACGTAGGGTTGGGGAGAATGGGCAGCAATGGACAATCGAACCCAATCATGAGCCTGCAACTTATTTCGGGCTCACCAGGTGTGAGAGGGAAGAAAGTTACACCTATCGATAAACATAATAATGGGTTGATTAGTTTCATGCAAACTATCATTAACGACACCCAATTACAAGAACAAGAACCATTTTATGTTCTTGATTTGGGGGTTGTCGTTAATCTCATGGACGAGTGGACCCGTACCCTCCCAACCGTCAAACCTTTCTACGCCGTCAAATGTAACCCAGACCAAGCTTTACTGGGTGCCATGGCCGCACTTGGCTCAGGTTTCGACTGCGCTAGCCGGGCCGAGATTCAAACGGTTTTGGGCCTTGGAGTTTCCCCGGCCCAAATCGTCTTCGCTAACCCATGTAAACCTGAGGCCCATATCAAGTACGCCGCTACCGTAGGTGTTAACCTAACCACATTCGATTCAAAAGACGAGGTTGAGAAGATCCGAAAGTGGCACCCCAAATGTGGGCTTCTCATTCGGATCAAAGCTCCGGATGATGGCGTGGCCCGATGCCCACTGGGTCCCAAATACGGCGCGCTGCCTGATGAAGTCGAACCTCTCCTTCGAGCGGCTCAAGCAGCGGGACTGACCGTCTGCGGCGTATCGTTCCATATCGGAAGCGGAGACACTCATTCGGGTGCTTACAGAGGTGCCATAGAGGCAGCCAAGACTGTATTCGAGACAGCGGCTCGGCTCGGGTTCCAACAAATGAAAGTGTTAAACATCGGCGGGGGTTTCACATCCGGTGAGACGTTTGAAGAAGCGGCTTCGAACGTAAGAGCCGCTCTGAGAACTTACTTCCCCAATTCTCAAGGGTTGAGCATCATAGCCGAGCCGGGTCGGTTCTTCGGGGAGACGGCGTTCACTTTAGCCGCTAACGTTATCGGGAAGCGAGTTCGAGGCGATTTGAGAGAGTATTGGATTAACGACGGAATCTATGGGTCCATGAATTGCTTACTGTACGACCACGCAACTCTCACGTGCGTACCTCTGGCGTGCTCGTCAAAGCGTGCCAATCCCACGTGCGAAGGAGAAATAACGTATGACTCGACTGTGTTTGGACCCACGTGCGACGCGCTTGATACGGTTTTGACTGGTTACCGGCTACCGGAACTGGAGGTGAACGATTGGCTTTTGTTTACGAAAATGGGTGCTTACACCATGGCGGCTGGGTCCAACTTCAATGGGTTCAACACTTCAGCTATTTTGACCTACCTCGCTTACTCAGATCCGACGACTTTGTATGACTAGTTAGTTTTGTAATTTCACAAAACCTACATTCTTATCAAAATATCTAATGACTCATTTATTTATTTAATATACATGTTATTTTCTATAAGTTGGTTGGTTTAATAGAAATTTAGCAAGTTTTACTTTTTTCTATATTTCTCAATAAGCATTGATATATTTTTAGTTTTTACCGAGCTATCACTATTATATTTGTAGTCATTGATGATTATTTGTTAAATAATTATTTAGAGTTATTTTAATTGCTTATATAATTTTTTTTTATTAATTGTATTATTTTATTTTGGGTAAATACTATTTTGTATTTTGTGTTTTGTAAAAGTTAATAAATGGATCTTCTGTTTTGTTAAATGACAAAATGCATCCTATATTTTCTAAATTGGTAAAAATAAGACATTGGACTCAATTTTTAACAATTTATTTTTTAATACAACCAACTTTAAGACAAGTTTTAACATGAACAGATACAGAAAATGTAATCAGTTTTGTCATAACATCTCTAGATCAGATTATTATTAAGTTTTATTTTGACAAAAAATCAGTTCAGGTTCCTATTTGTACAATTTTAGAAAATAGAGAGTCTGTTTTATCATTTAATAAAATAGAGGTCCAATAGGTAACTTTTGCAAAACACATGGTGCAAATAGTATTTAGCCTTTTACTTTTAACTTTATAATTGAATCATAATCTCTTTATTTTCTATACATCTATTTATTCTTATTAGTTATTCTTCTCACATAATTATCATGTCATCAGAGCTAGGTTTATGAGAGTAAGTTTTTTAAGCGTAATCACAGCTTTTGCGGTGTCCATACAATTGGTGTCGTACAACGTCAGTATAGTTCGACAGTCTAACTTTTTGTATTGATTTCTTGTAAAGTTTTTTTATCCGCATAATAGTTTTAGGTATTAGTTTTCACTATACAATTTTGAATTTTCATCTGTTTTTTATTTGGAAATTTTTGCAACTAATTTTGTTTCTGCAATAGCTACCAATAAAGATGATTCCCTTTAAGCGATCAGTGTGAGATTTGATGGAAAGAATCATTCGTATTGGAATTATGTTATGAATTTTTTTTTGAAAGAAACAAAAATGTGGGGTTATATTTCTATAACAAAGAGAAAACTTGCAGATCTATTAGAAAATTAGGAAGTAGACAATTCAAAAATTCTCACCTAGATAGAAAACTCTGTCAAACAATCTATTGGTACCCAGTCAGAAAAGTATGACACAGCAAAAGAAATTTGGGCCATCTTGCGAGACTGTATAAACAGTCTAATTTTGCAAAGCAGTTTCAGTTGAAAATTGATATTAGAGCTATTGGACAAAAAGATATGAGCATCCAAGAGTTCTATTTTGTAATGACGGATCTTTGAGATTAATTGGCACTCACCAAATCAACAGAGATACGTGCTTTTGCATCGTACATTGCTCGTAGAGAGGAACAATAATTAGTTTAATTTTTAATGGCTCTTCATAGTAATTTTGAGGAACTTCGTGATTCTATGTAGCATCATTCTCCGCTTCCCTCAGTTGATTTAGTGGTCAGTGAATTATTAGCAGATGTAACTTGTCTCAAGTCTCAATTAGGAAAAGGTATTCTCTCAACACCTAATTCTTCTATTTTGGCAGTCCCTTTTGCAAACAGATGGTCATTGGAAAGCTCAATGCCTTAAGCTTGTGAATCGTGCTCTGCAACAATTGAAATATCATTCCAAGCCTCCTCATATGGGTAACCAACCACAGTTTAACAACCAAATTCAACCTCCACAATTTATTACTGCTGCAACTATTCTTCCATTTGGCTCTTACGATTTTGCTTCTCTGTTAGAACAATTTTAAAAGTTATATGAGGAGGTTTGCATGCTTCCTCCTTCTAGTATTCCTTGTAGGCAAGAAGAGGTTCACAAGATAAAAAAATTCTCGTATGGTCTTAAATAGGCTCTCTGAGCATGGTTTTAGAAGTTCTCTACAGTTATTTTGTCTCTTGGTTTTGTCTCAGGTGATCATGATTCAACTTTATTTGTCAAGTGTACATTTGCAAATCATATTATTTTTTCCTTATGTTGATGATATGATTATTATAGGAGATGATTTACAGGGAATTGAAGTGTTAAAGTCAGAATTAACTTCTTAGTTTGAGATGAAGGATTTGGGTTATCTACGCTATTTTTTTGGTATTAAAGTTTCCTTTTATCCCAAAGGTTATCTTCTTTCTCAGTTACCGAGATTTTTAAAAACTAATTAAATAAGAGCTTAAGAAATATTAAATGCAATAACGAAGAAGACAAAGATTTTTACATGGTTCAGGCGTTAATGAGCCCTAGTCCACGAGTCAGTCTATTGGCCTTAGGAGGCTTGTATAATGTTTTTACAATAGTATTTGTAAAAAATCCTAACTCTACACTCTTAGTTTCTCTTAGAAAAGAAGAAAGCTTAGAGGAAATTTGGTAGAGCTTTAGCTATCTCTCTTTCCATCCCCCTCTTGTATAAAAATCAAGGGGTATTTATAGGCTAAAGTGCGGGTATGGACATGACCATGACCCGCCTAGGGTCTTTTGCAATAAGCCCACTATTGGGGTAAAATACATGTAAATAAATGACTGTTGGGCCCCCAAGAAGTTTTCTGCTCGTGTGGAGAGGCACCGAGACAATGGGGATTATTGGTCATACAGGAAACGTGGCGCCAAAAGGTTTCACCTTGAAAAGAAGATGCTTAGACAAACTATCAAAAAAAAAAAAAAAAAAAGGCATGTTTAGAGGTGGAGTGTACGCACTAACATGGTCTGACACAAAAGACAAGATTTGATCTTGTGTCAGACAAAGGTATAACTATAGCTGGGGCGATCCGAGTCTCTCTTCAAGATAGACGTTCGACTTCTTTTGGGCGGTCAGTGTCTGTGTTTGGCTCTTCGAGCAGTCTTCTAGGTGTCGCTTGGACATATGTTAAGCTTGTTCTTCTTTGGGTTCTGGAGAAATGATTAGGCCTCCGGGTCTCAGATGGCAGTATGTTGCGGGGCAAGTCTTCGTGTAGCCCTTGGGCCTAATCTATGACCTTGTCTAATTAGGGGGACTTTATTAGTGACTGTTTTAAGGTTGTGCTTCTCATTTTATACCATGTGTCCCTCGTCCAAAAATACAGATAATATTTACCCCCAAGCTTCTGAGACTTCTTGAATTGCGGAAGCTTGCAACCTTCTTCTAGATCATTGGAGAGTATTCTTGAGACGTGGGTGTCTTTTAAGAATCACAGAAGCACCTTTCTCATTTGTCCTTCAATAATTGAAGGGTCAGCAAGTCGTGTGCAAGGTGCAACTAACTCTGCACACGTGAAGTGCCCTTGATGAGTATGTAGTCATCACGCACCTGCAGAGGGTGTGTTTTCCATGGAAATTCCAATTGACAGTATGCTTATTGATATGACAATCCTTTAATGCACATTGGGCCCGAGACTAGGGGTGTTCATAAAATAGTCGATCCAATTCAATCTGCACAATTCAATCCAATTCAATTCGCAAAGTACGGATATCTGCACTTGTACAGATTGGATTGGATTGGAAAATTCAAAATTCGCACTTGTGCGAATAGGATGTTGATTGACATGTAAAAGTAACCGATCTAATCCAATTCACACATATTTATAAAAAAAAATAAAAAAGATTATATGTACAATATATATTTTAATGTAAAGAAAATAGTTATTTAAAAGTCTAATACATATAGTAGAAATATATTTCAAAATTTAATAGATCAAATGTATATTTCATTCTTATATATATATATTTTTTTTTCTGCATACAATTTAAAATAAAATTAAATATTTTTTATACATACATTTTTTCCTTTAAATTTTTTATTTGTTATTTTATTTATTTTAATTTGTTGTTGGAGACATAAAATAATAATAATTTATTTTATTTTATTGCTAGTTATGTGAAAAAATATTTTTTTTCATAAATATTAAAAAGTAACCAATCCAAAATAATCGTTCCAATCCGTAATTTTTGCGAATTGGATTGGATTAGATTTACGCTACTGTGCAGATTGAATTGGATCCAAAATATGAAATCTGCACTTAGTGCAGATCGGATGCACTATGAGCAAAATAGTGCGAATTGGACTGGATGAACACTCCTAGGGTGGATGGTGAATTGGCTTGGATTGAGGATTTTCTTTCTTTTCTCATTAATGTATTAAACTTTGATTATTGTTAATAAGAGTTTAATTTCAAAAAATAAAATAAAATTACAATTATATACCTAATTTTTTTAAACGTAAATCTTAATATACATAATTTTTTACTTTTTCCATATATATAAAATTATATGTCTATATATTTCTAAATTTATATTTTAAAATTATCTTTATAATTTTTTTATACGATCATATTGCTAGATTGGCAATAGGAAATAGAAGTTAAGTAGAATAAATGAGAGAGACACACACAAGATTTATAGTTACCTCTGTGTCGCGACGGTAATAAAGCTACGTCTACTTCGAATTTGTATTGCTTATGAATAACTAAGGCAAGAACTCTATATTTTTAGAGAGATATGATCTAACATTATGGGCTCTTTTATGAATGTGAAAAATGTTAGAGATTTTATAACAATGGAAGAAAATCAAGATTTATTATAACTCTATTGTAAAATAATACAAGGACTAAACTAAGAAATTGATTAAATATATGTAACAATACATATATATACACTTTATATTATATATATGAAAGGTAGAAGAGAAGATTACAACACATGTAATATAAAATATGTATATATATATAACAAGAGAATAATATATATATATATATATACACTCACTCACAACCTTGAGTGTAGATTAGTGGGGATCACCATAACTTGAACAAGGTATTACACCTTTGTCCAAAAGCTTATTTCCCCCTATCTCTAAGCACTAAGGGAACTCTCTAGGAAATAGCTTTGGGAATTATCAAGCCTTTTAGGGTTTTCTAGCAAAGTGCTTTCTTAATAGAAAACTTCATCTCTTACAAATGAGCACATTAGACTCCTTTATATAGTGTTTAGGTGATCACACTTAGAATTCAAACTCACCATCTCATTTCTCTCATATAATGAGCATTAATATAGTTTGTAACAACTATATTTCAAACCATTTGAATCCTATCATCAAATTGTGTAACATCTCTTTTATTACACAATATTATGATCAACCAAAAGAAGTTACAAAAGCAATTAACTTTGTAACTCTTCTCCATGTTATAAAGTGTAGGTTACAATTTTAGGTTAAATAAATTATATGTTACACAATTTATTTACCAAATACCTAATACATATTATTCACATAATAATATATATTACTACATTTTAATCTACACTTATTATATTATAAAATAATATAACAATCCCCCACTAGATTAAAATGTGTAACACACTTGTAACATTTATTTAATCAATCAAAATATTATATCAAAATATAACATTCCCCCACTTTGATTGACTAAATACATATTTTTAAGAAGTTTTGCTTAGGTGCATTAGATAAAATGTCTTTCGACTTGAATTTTATTTTAGTGTAATTACCACAAAGTTTGATGAAATTTTGGTTGCCGTAGCATTGAACCATTATTCCTTTAATACAAACCGGTGATAACACACACACCCTCGCTAATGCTCACTTGAGACCGCATGTCTCGCTCTTGCACCGTTAATGGCCATGTGCAAATTCCAATTCATGGACTCTCTAGAGAATACTCCCAATTCTCATAAGAGGCGGCACCACCTCTAGTCCATATAGGTGGAGTTTTAGTGTCTCACCACTCTTTAGACACTTCTTAAGCTTAAGTGAGTTTTCTTAAGCTTAAGCTCCATTAAAAAACCTTTCGGTTTTAACCCTCAATTTTCACCACATGTACTCATTCATAGATGAGACAATTGAGTACCATATTCACTCTATTGACTTGTTATTACCTATTGAACTTAAGACTAGATGTTTACTAGTGTTAAGATAGGTTACCATCAATGAGCAAAACACTAAGGAAGTTTAGGTCCCATCCCTCGAAAATTCTTGCTTTAATCTTGTACGGAGATTAAGCGATTTGTTATAACCTCTCACTATTGATTCCATGTGAATCATGCATGCCAAAATATAGTGTTCACTTTGTGACCACTTTTCTAAGTACTTAAGCTTTGAAAATTCAATCATAAAAGATTAATTTTCACACAACTCAAATTCTCAATAATTTTGATACCAAGCATATCAAAATTAAACACTAATTTAGACACCAAACATGTCTAAATTACGCTTTATTTTGAGACACCAAACATGTCTTAAACTTTTCACATTAGAGTATCACTCCCACACTTTCACATTTCACTATCAAGATAATATCTTGATTTTAAAATATAGAATACCACTTTGTCTCTATAATTTCTCTTAAATTTAATTTCCTTCTTGAAATTATTTTCACCAAAATTTGACACCAAATATGTCAATCTTTTCACATATGCACATAGCCAAACTTGATTTAGAATTTGAATTCAAAATCAAAAATATCAACAATGTCTCATCACATTTTGATTAAATTTGTGGTACACCCCCACATTTCTACCATAAAGTGTATATAAAATATCACTTTTGTGTATTTTCCTCTTCAAATGACTCTTTAAGGCCACTTTAAAAATACCATTTGACATTTTTAGTTTTCTCAACAAAACTAAAATATCAAACTCACATTACTACTCATAAAATAATGTGATTATTTTTACTCATAATTTTAAGATTATCTCCTTATTGAGATTAGCCCAAAATTATACCAAAATTAACAAAATTCTCATCAATTTTGTTCACAACTTTGATCATTTAAGATTCAAAATTGCTTCTCCAATTTTGTTATCTTTTCACTATTTTTGAATCCACATTGATTCATTTACTTTTGAGTCCAAAATTGCTCTTCCAGTTTATGGCTCATTTCACAAGTTTGGATTCACTTTTAATCCATTTGTTCTTGCTTATGACAATGCAAGTCCAATAAAAGTGTAACTCTCATAGTCCACTTTTTCTTATCTCAAATATGAGATGCTTATCTCTTATAACCCAATAAAAGATGTAACTTCTCAAAAGCCATCTTTTATTATCTCATAAAGTGAGATGTTCACTACTAAATTGAAAAAGAATTTAAAATATTCTTTATTCACAAAATAGATGATAATAATTTCCACATTAATAGCAATAAACAATATTATATTATTACTATCAATATTATTATCATACTATATAACTCATACATTAATATAATATGTATGTTACTAATCAACATCTTATGTGTAACATACACATGAGATCAATATTAAATTCACAATATATATATTACATATCTCATATATATAACATATATACTATAATATACATATATATCATATACACATAATATATACATTAATTACACAACTATATATGTTACATACCTCACACATATATAACATATATATACACATTAATATACATGATATATATTATATACACATATATAACATATATTATGTATGCATTTCTCATATAAATACATAAAAATAATTATTTCTACATATTTAATCTCACTAATATATATTATATTACATGCTCTACATATATATAATATATATTACTCATATATATACATGTTATATATTATATATCTCACATATATACATAAAATAACATGATATAAATTTCAAATATCATATATATAATATGATATAAACACATGATCACATATATATAACTCATATATATATAATATATATTACTATTATATAAAATATAGTAAATCACATAATATACACCACCATGCTCACCCATGAATGGTTTTTACATAAAATCTCTTATTTTTGTATTCTCACAATCTTGATTTATCACCTCTTCCATTGAAAAGGAATAAGCTTTTGATTGTTAGAGATTTTATAACAATGGAAGAAAATCAAGATTTATTACAACTCTATTGTAAAATAATACAAGGACTAAACTAAGAAATTGATTAAATATATGTTACAATACATATATATACACTTTATATTATATATATATATGAAAGGTAGAAGAGAAGATTACAACACATGTAATATAAAATATGTATATATATATAACAAGAGAATAATATATATCTATACACTCACTCACAACTTTGAGTGTAGATTAGTGGGGATCACCATAACTTGAACAAGGTATTACACCTTTGTCCAAAAGCTTATTTCCCCCTATCTCTAAGCACTAAGGGAACTCTCTAGGAAATAGCTTTGGGAATTATCAAGCCTTTTAGGGTTTTCTAGCAAAGTGCTTTCTTGATAGAAAACTTCATCTCTTACAAATGAGCACATTAGACTCCTTTATATAGTGTTTAGGTGATCACACTTAGAATTCAAACTCACCATCTCATTTCTCTCATATAATGAGCATTAATATAGTTTGTAACAACTATATTTCAAACCATTTGAATCCTATCATCAAATTGTGTAACATCTCTTTTATTACACAATATTATGATCAACCAAAAGAAGTTACAAAAGCAATTAACATTGTAACTCTTCTCCATGTTATAAAGTGTAGGTTACAATTTTAGGTTAAATAAATTATATGTTACACAATTTATTTACCAAATATCTAATACATATTATTCACATAATAATATATATTACTACATTTTAATCTACACTTATTATATTATAAAATAATATAACAAAAAATGAGTTAGTGAAGCTCTCCTTTTATAGGGAATAAGGTCCTACTAAAATAATAATAAAATATACAACAAGTATGGAAAAATATTTTTGAGCTGATCTTGACCATTGATGATGATACAATGCTGAAAATAACCATGAAGACAACCATCAAGAAGGAGAAGAGGAGGAAGAAGAAGAAGAAGATGAAGATTATGGTTTTTGTTTTTTAATTTGAAATTAGTTATTTATTAAATTTTAATTTGATTTTTTTAGGAATAATTATATATTTTATTAATTTAAATATATTGTGAACCAATAAATTTATGGCAACTTTAAGAATAATAAATGGAGCTATAAACAGAAAAATTAACGGGCTTACGAAAAATGAGATCATAGAGACTATAACTATCATTTTTTAAGATTGAAAACTTATCTACATCAGACTAAAAATTTTAAGAACTTATGCTATATTTTTTTCTAAAAGTAATGATAAATAACTTTTTTGGTTTGCAGTAGCATGAATAGTTAAAACATACAACCTCATGTTAGAAAATAGCTAACCATATATTCAGGGGCTAATACAATAGGTATTGTACATTTTACTTATTGATAAGTATAATGATTTATAGCCATTAATTTAATTAAATGGCTTAAATTAACTCTTGGAAACTACATTATAGTTAATATTTTTTTATTTATAATTAATTTTAAATATTAATAATTAGATCCAACTAACAATACTCCAAAGTTAACTCCAAACCTATAATTTTTCTTACTTATTTACCTTATAACTTTTTATAATTTTAATTAATTATTTTTTAATTTTGAATTTATATATTAATTTAATTTTTTACTCAACAATAATTATAGCTAAAAGAGTACAAAATATTCAAGTTATGTAATCCTAAAATATTCAATACAATCAATAATATAATCATAGTGTAAGTGGTAAAATTCTCTTACATCAACTATAATGTCATAAGTTCAATCATTTGTAAAGACATGTTTTTTTATTATTTTTAATTTAAGTTTTTAAATTAATTTAATAATTTGATTTTTTTTCCAAACAATAACTTAAATTTCTTCAATATTTTTTCATTATTAGTTGAAACAATTCTTATACTATAATAATTTAAAGTTTGTAATTATTGTGGTGGAAAATTCAATTTTTTTTTGTTAAAATATAAATGGGTAAATACTATTTTAGACAGTGTTTTACAAAAATTACCAATTAGACCCTCTATTTTATTAAATGACAAAATAGATCTTGTATTTTTTAAAATTGTACAAATAGGACCACCCTGAATTGATTTTTTATCAAAATAAAACTTAATAATAATTCGATCTGGAGATATTATGATAAATCTAGTTACATTTTCTATATCTGTTCTTGCTAGAAATTTTTTTAAAGTTGGTTGTATTAAAAAAATAAAATTATTGAAAATTGAGTTCATGGTCTTATTTTTACCATTTTGGAAAATATAGGGTCCATTTTGCCATTTAACAAAATAGAGGGTCCAATTGGTAACTTTTGCAAAACACAAGGCCCAAAATAGTATTTACCCTATATATATTGACGACTTTATTACATATATTATAATAGTGACAATAAAATAATACATACAATAATAAAAAAAATGAAAAGTTATAATTATATAAAATTGAATAATAAATTTTGTCAAAACAAAATACATAATTAATGGATGAAAAAATTTGCACTAAAAAAAATTGAATAGTTTCATCTAAATTTGATAGTATTTGACAAATTTAAATAATTATGAGGTGATTTAAATGTATTAAACGATCGAATTGCTATACTCTTATAAGAACATGATTTATTTTATTTATTTTATTTTATTTTAACTTTTAAATTAATAATTTGATTTTTTTCAAAAAATAATAATATAGGTAACAATTCCTATACTAAAAATTTAAATTATCATGGTGAGAAGTCTTACATTTTTCATTGTTGTTATATTTAATGATGATTATATTATATAAAGTATAATAGTGAACAATAAAATAAAATAAAAAACCATAATAAATATGTAAAAAGTTTGGCACTAGAAAAGATTTGAATGATCTCAATTACCGTTGATCTTATCTAAATTTAATCTCACCCTAAGGGCAAGTTGTCGTCTGGTCGGTAGGAGACAACAACCTGATAGAGAAACTTGTTGGATACTTATATTGAAGGATTGATATATGCTTTACTAGTATATATATTTGAACAAGATAAATAATTCAACAGACAGTTATTTATGTGGTACAATTATTTTTCTTTTCCTATTTATACTTAATTTCAAATTTTGACACGGGCCCTACCATGTCAGGGGTTTGTCCCATGCGTCGGACCCAAGGAGTGTGTGCACCACAAAAAAAAACTATCTTTTTGTTAACAAAACTCATTTATTAATTTACCTAATGATTACTTATAATTTTTCAATTAATTATTTTTCTTACTTATTTACTTGATGAATATCTATAAATTTTAATTATTTTTTTGTAATTTTAAATTTATATATTAATTTTTAATTAGTTTTATTTTTCACTCAACAATAATTGTAGCGAGAAAAGTACAAAATATTTAAATTATTTAATCCTACAATAAATAATACAGCTAACAATATAATCATGGTGTAAGTCTATCATCAACGGAAGTAACATAAATTGCTATTGGGGGACCCACATAAAAAAAGTAACCAATCAACATTAAATTTATTTTTATTTTGTTGTTAGTTATGCGAGAAAAAAATAATGAACATTAAGTAATTTAATATTAAAAACTAATTAATCCAATCCGCACTTTTGTAGATTGGATTTGAGTTATTATGTGAATTAGATTGAATCCAAAATATGAAATTCCCACTTAGTATAAATCGAATACACTCAAAATAGTGCAGAATTGATATACATGATTATCGTTATTGAGAGAATGATAAAGAGGAGATAAAAAACTCTTAAAAAAATGAAATATGCAAATAATAAATTGTATAAAATTATTAAATGAAGGTGTCAAGGCTTGAACTCATATCACTTAACAAGAGATAGGATAATATGCATTAACTCTTTCTAACTATATATGTATACTACTAGCTAACTAGTACATGCATAATTTATATAGATATATTGTTATTAAAATAAATAAATAATTTAATATTTAAAATTTTAAATACATTGAACTAAGTTGAAGAAAAAGTATATTATGAATATGTATTATTTAATATTTCATGCATGATTATATAAATAATGTAATCAAAGTAAATAATTAATTTTATATCTAAAATTCTTAAATACATTGAATATTATAATTTTGAAAAGTAAATTAATTAATATAATATGATAAAATTTTGAAATTATTAAATTAATTGAAATCTTAAATTAAATATAAATAAAAAAAAAATATTACTTCTAAAGGATTAAACTCATAACGTCTTGATTGTTTTAAGAGTGCTTATATTGATTATTATAAGATGAACATGTTATAGTTTTCTATAAGGATAATTATTGTTTTAAAATAAATTTAATTAAAATATATTTTTATGTAATAAATTTAAAATTAAAAAATATATATAATTAAAATTAAATTTTTAGTAGACATTATGGTTTGGAGTTAGGTTTGGAGTTTTGTTAGTTAAATTTATAATTAATAATATTCAAAGTTAATTATAAATAAATAAATATATTAATAATGGTGTAGTTTTCAAAAGTTAATTTGAATCATTAGGTTATAAATTACTATCCCTATTAATAAGTATTTTATCCAATGGCTACTATAGTAGTCCCCATACATATATGGTTATAACATACAACATCGTGTTAAAGAACAACTAAGCTAAAAGTATACATAGGAAGAAGGCTTAATATTTACATCAAATATATAATTAGGTTGATTATATTAGTTCTAATCACCGAATATTTATTAAACAGTTACAATTAATTTAAAAATTAACTGAAAATAATTAGTAAATTATCTATAAGGTAATACTAATCTGATTTGAATGTATTTATTAATGTATTTTGTTTACTTATAAAATATTAATTAAATTTAAATATAATTTATGATTAGTTTTTGTTAAATATTTTAATTAAAAAATTAAATTATGTCAAGTATGTGGTTAATAGTAATTAATTCAATTTTGAAAATATTTTTTTTAATAATAATCTGGTGACAACATAGCATACGTTATAAAAAATGTAATTACATTTTTAAAGTAATTATTAAGTAGTCACACATTCCCAACAAATTTAAATGGTGCTTTGAAATATTTTTTATGACTTACTAAAATATAATTTATTTTATTTTTTAAATGAAAAATGCAATTTATTAAAATAAATCCACTTATATAAAAACTTAAAAATGTAATTTATTAAGGCATATTATTTTTTGTATTAAAATTAATAGACTCAGTTATAGTGGTAAACAAATACTCCAATATACCTTATTTATATATGTGAATAAGTTAATATTATTATTTTTAGGAATTATTTTAAAAAAATCCAAAAATAATAAAAAATTATATTTTTAGGTAATACTTTTTTTTTTTACAGACTTCTTATTTTTTTTTACATACTATTGTTTTAGGTTGTTCTAAAAATGATGTTAATGTTATAAATATTAATAATTATGTGGATGTCCAAATCTTTTATTTATTACCATGAACTGTAATCAACATTCCTCTTTTCTTTAGTTTCCCTTTTTCTTAATTTCTTAATATCTCACTCTTGTATTTGTATAAATAGGGGTTCACCCCATTGGAATAAACAACTCAGAAATTCTCATTCACTTTCTCTTTCTCTCTTCATCTTCTTCTTCTTTCTTCTCATCTACTTTATATTATTTTATATTATTTTATAACACGTTATCAGCACGAGTCTCTGCCCAACCTTCAAGCATGAGTCTCTGCCCAAGCTTCAAGCATAAGTCTCTGCCCAAGTCCCAATGTAAGTATCTTGTTAAAGTTCTTGAATTGTTTCAAAGTCAAAATGTAATAAATATATATTTATATATATACTCCTCTGACAGAAACAATTTCAAGAATCATTTGGTTTCCTTTTTCTTTTTATCTATATATCTATATATTATATATGTATGTATATGTTTTTATATATTTATTATTAATTTCATATATATATATATATATATTATGTTCTTATCATTCATAATATTTACAATATATGTGTGCCTATGATATGATAGAGAAAATCTATATAAATTATACATATATCTAAAAGATTATGTATTATCGATAAAATATTGCATATATCCTAAAGATTATGCATCATCGATAAAATATTGCATATATCCTGAAGATTATGCATCATCGATAAAATATTGCATATATCCTGAAGATTATGCATCATCGATAAAAAAAAATTGTATATATCTTGAAGATTATGCATCCTCGATAAAATATTGCATATATCCTGATGATTATGCGTCTTCAATAAAATCTTGCATATATCCTGAAGATTATGCAAACGTAATATTCATTATATAGTTGATGGATATATAATGAAAGAGATGAATACATATTTATATATATGTTCTTGTATTCTTTGAGGACAATGAAAAGTAATCTAATATCGATATAGATTTTGACAAACATTTCCTGAAGTAAATGTTTTATATTTGTCAAAAAAAAAATGATTGTATTTATGTGAATACAACTAAAGAATCATTAAAAATGATTATTATTGATGCAATTTTATAGTGGGTTTTGAATATCCAAAAAGAATATTAAGAAAATTGCATTGAAACATCAAAGTATAAGAATAACAATGAGCATGACTAATGTTATTTAAATACATGAGGCATGTATTTATTGTTCATCATTCCCTGCAGAGAATGATACGAATTGAAGTCAATTTACTTTTAAAGATTCCTCGTATTAGTCATGTTATTATACATTGTTATTACTTGCAATGTTAGAAATTATTGAATCTGACATATGTTAAAGATTAAATTTTGCATACATCTTGGAGACTATGCAAAAATTGCATTCATATATTCTTTAAAATATCGTAAAAGAAATTGTTGAATAATTTCTTATATTTTTTATGGATGAACAAGTAATAAATTTTTAAGAAATTTATAATAATGTTCTACTTGTTCAACGTCATTCCCCGAAGTGAATGTAATTATTTTAAATAATCAATGACATTATTTACTACTCAAATATTTCCAGAAAAAAGTGGAAACAACCAAAAGATGAGATACCACACACAATCAAAGTGCATGAAATTTATATATCATGTGTGGAATTGAATAATAGTGGTCGCGTACCCGTAGTACGGACACACTTATAATCAAGATAAAAGTATACTTGATTATTTAATAGAATGTGAATTGTACAAACTTATTGTACATTTAGAATATTTAAATATCATTACCTAAAGAGAATGAATATGCATGAAATTCTATTTCAAAGAATATAGATTTCACATATATTGGTAATGCCAGAAGCAAATTAATATATACATATTTTATTATTTCTTGAAATCAATAGTTTCAAACTATTGTTAGTACAGGATATGTATATATATAGTTACTATATAATTCAGTTTGCATATTCCCAAAAGTGGATATATAATTTACTAATATTTGTTAGTGATCCAATATAATCAAAAGTGATAAAGAATCACAAAATGATTATTTGAAAAGCTTCCTGAAGAAGTCTTACATATAATTGCTACTTGGAGTAGTAAAATATATTTGTATGTACCTAGATGTATAACTTTTATCTAGTTATGAAAGTAATAAGAAGTAGCTTATTGTATGTACTGGTTGTACATTTAAATATATAATATATCAAGTCATGATAAATACACTAATGAATAGTCTATTAATAAATTAGACGACTTGTTAAAAAGATACTAGGAAAAATGAATGATATATTATGGTTATATCTATTTGACCATTACAATAACATGATGAAGTTGTCATGTATCTTTAAATTATACACATCATTAAATTGATGATAGTGATTCCTGAAGAAATATAAAGTTTGATAAACATAATAGTGACTCCTGAAGAGTGTATATGTTTTGGAGAATAATATAATTATATTATTCGTGTATATAAAAATGAAACTTGTAATGATTATGTTGTAGTGATTTTACATTACCTTGTGAAAGTTTCATTGAAATACAAATTATAGTGAACCTGAAGTTCATGAATTGAGTTATTTTGACATGATCAATCATATGCAATAAATTGTCAAAGGATTTGACTAAATTTTGTTGAAGAACCAAAAGATTCTTCTCATTATTAATTTATAAGGCTCAAAAGAAAAATATGCATATATTTGCACATAAAAAATATTTAAATTATATTTCTTAAACAATCTTGAGCCATTGTTAGATTTTTATTGCATAGTTTCTTATCGATGTAATAAGATTTTATGATCATGCATTTACAAAATGTGTAAATTTATGTATTTCTTATTATACACGTGTGACTCATTCTTAGAAATGAATTAAGTTCATAAGTATTGAACTTGAACCTGAAGTTTATTGAACTTGAAGTTCAATGTCATATAGTATATATGGGTTTAAATAAATATTGATTCATTGTGATATATTGAAATCCCTACAGGTGTATTAATATTATTAGATATCACAATTTTTAAAAATTCTCTCGATCAGGGGGAGAGAAGCAGTTGGGATCGATGATAATTTTTGAAAAATGATCCTTGCACAAAGTATATAAGAACGATATAGTTCAAAATGATATATACCAACTGCAAATCAATATTACTCAAAGTTAAGATAGAATGAGTTGAAAACGCCTGAAGCGTAAATGAACAATATATAAATTATTAGTAAATGTTCATTTGATTTGCCCTGAAGTTGTTAAATCTAAAGGTACTCATGGAGATACTTTAATGTTATAAAGTATTAAAATGATAACCGTGATAAAAACGGTACTCGGAGAGACTCCCAAGAGAAGTTAGACATAACACATTTCATCATAATTGAATCCCTGAAGTGATTCGTTATAGGTACCTCTAAATGATAAACATATTTGAAAATATGTAATTTAAAGAGATCTCTATAAGTTATGTCAATATGGGAGGAAATTATCATTTATTGAAATTTTTGTCGACAATAAATATTGAATGTGTGCATATGCAATAAACTAACATGAGATAGCAAGGATCATTGTATTAGATTTGTCGAGAATTATCGACATACATTTTGATTTTTGGCCAAAATATTATGACGCAGTCCAGGCAAATTTACTCACATAAAGTGAAGTAAGACCTGTAGGGTGTGCAAATAAATATTTCTAATGAGAAATTTGTATATATGTATTTGTACATAATGAATTGTTGTACAAAGTTTGCATAGACATGAGATTGATTGAAGTAAGGCTTAAATATTGAGAAAATATAATCATGATTTGATTATAGCCTAGAATATATTTTATGAGGATTTATAAGCGTCACATAAATATTGCAACAAAAGGTTATTTATTTGGAGCTCCTAATATAGTGAGAATTTGAAATAAGCCCTATCTAAAAATTCTAGAAGAATTTAATACATGTCTTAAGTGATATAAATTCAAAGTCGCGCGCACTATATGACAAAGATCTTTGTATGGAATAAAGACATGTAAGTAAATTATTATTTGAAAAATACGTATGGTTGTCTATGTAGTATAAATACGTAAATTATACGTTGTGATAGACTCTTGAAGAGTTTTTGATTAATTGCAAAACAAACTTTTATTTCTTTTGAATATCGAGAAATATTAAATGTATAAAGTTTGTTCATTAGTATTGAAGTCCTGAAGTACTTCATATGTATCAAGAATTATAGATATATGATCATTTGATATGGAAATTAAGATCATAAAACAAGATGGAATAAATATATGGTCTTGGAGTACCATCATTGTCACAAATGAAAATTTATAGTACCATTAATGTGTTATGTTCATATCTACTTGAAATTTTAAATTTTCGTATGAACAAAGTTGTGTACACACATGAATGATACAATTAGTTGGATAAAGACTAATGTTCCACGAACCCCTCATCTATAATTTAGAAGTCCATACATACTCTGGAAGAGTTATAGAAAATATATGATCAAAGATTATATATGGTGATATTTTAAAAGTGATACAATAATCTTATAAGATATATTATCACCAAAAGAATTATGGATCATATGTGCATGAGGGGGAGACATATTCATGTTGCACTCTTTTTCCCTTAGTTCAGGTTTTGTCCCAATGGGTTTTCCTGGCAATATTTTTAACGAGGCAACTTGCAAATAATTATGAATATGAAATATACATTGTACTCTTTTTCCCTAGCTCAGATTTTGTCCCACTGGGTTTTTCTGGCAATGTTTTTAACGAGGCAACTATAAATCATGTTAACATACTTGCATTTTATGAAGCAAGTAGAGAATGTGTGTGAGTGAGATCATTGACATATGGATTGCACTCAATAAAGAAGTATCAACCCAATCAATTCTCTATGGATAATACTGCTTGCATCGTTCAACTAAAAGGATGGTACATTGAAGGAGATAGAGTTAGAACACATTTCACGAAATTCTTCTTTATACGCTTCAAGAAAATACATATTGGTGTTCAACATATTTAATCAAGTGTCAATCTTACAAACTTATTCACAAAGTTATTACCAACATCAACATTTGAGAAGACGGCAGATAAGATCGAAATTCGTCGATTAGAAGATCTCCACAAAGGCTTAAATGAGGGGGAGTTAGTTTACACTATACTCTTTTTCTTTTGATCAATTTTTCAGCAAGATTTTTAATAAGGCAGTTATTATGGACATCCAAGGGGGAGTGTTATAAATATTAATAATTATGTGGATGTCCAAATCTTTTATTTATTACCATGAATTGTAATCAACATTCCTCTTTTCCTTAGTTTCCATTTTTCTTAGTTTCTTAATATCTCACTCTTGTATTTGTATAAATAGGGGTTCACCCCATTGGAACAAACAACTCAGAAATTCTCATTCACTTTCTCTTTCTCTCTTCATCTTCTTCTTCTTTCTTCTCATCTACTTTATATTATTTTATAACAGTTAACACATTTTCACGTGACAAAAATAGTGTAATGATGCAACAATATCAAAATGACGTTTTTATTCTGAAAAAATAAAATTCCTTAAACATGTAAGCGAAAAAAAATCCATAAAAACATTACAAAAAAAGTAACTTAAAGTATTTTGTGTAAATTTTTATTATTTTTAGATGATGTTATCATTATTGTTAATGAATTTCGTACACATTGTTAGAAAATTATTTGAAATAATTTAGTGACGAAAGCAAGGTTCAAATAAAATATTGTATGTGCAATAATAAAAATGCTAATTAGTAATTTTTCCCCTTGAACTTCAACATGTAGTAAATCGTGCCTCCTAAACTTTTTTGGCCGTTAAAAATTTCCCCCGAACTATTGAGATTATTAAATTTAAGGACTTTTGTCTAATTTCATTCAATTTTACTGTTTCAGTGATTGTTTATGTATTAAACCATGCTCCCCAGACTTTGATATCTACCAAATCATGCCCCTTAAACTTTGATATGTACTAAAGCATGCCCCTTGAACTTTCATCCATGTTAGAATTTTTTTTACTAAAATTAGACAAAAGTCCTTAAATTTAACAATCTCAATAGTTCGGGGGAAATTTTTAGCGGCCAAAAAAGTTCAGGGAGTACGATTTAGTACATATCAAAATTTAGGAAAAAAAATTACTAATTAGTCTATTAAAAATTCGAAAAAATCTTATTTTTTATTACAATAAACACTATATAATAAAAAGAATTGTTTTCCTCACACTTCTGACCCACTCTTTAAAAAAAAAATAAACAAATCTACCAAATATAAAAATTGTTACAAATATTCCTTCTGCTCATCTAATTTCAAATCAATAGATAAATCTCATTTCTCTTTCCCCATAGGCCCAACCATAGCCGGAGGGATAGCATATCTAAGAAAAGAGAGTATGTACCCTTACTCTTAACTTAATTTAGAAGTGGCTCAAATTTACACTATAGGCTCTATGTTAAGTATGCTTATTTTATAGAAACACTTTTTCTCCATGACAATAATACTAAAAATTAAGGGCAGGACAGCGTTAACCTCTATCGACAAGGAAGGAGCTGTTCTCCTTTGTCAACGACACAACACTACACAAAATAATTATCTTTAGTAATAATATTTTAGTCACAACATAAATTTCTTATAACTAAATGTAACTTTTAGTCATAATAAAAAGTTAAAAGTTACTTGTGACTAAAACATAATATTTAAATGCAAATTGTCACTAATTTAATTTTAGTCACAAGCATTGTAATTAAAAATACATTTAATTACAATAAATTATAATTTTTGTAACTAATATTTTTAGTTACGGACCTTTTAGTCACAAGATAAAAATTATAATTAGTTAATACTATTTTACTTTTAGTTATAAATTTTATTGTGATTAAAAGTAAAAAAATTTATAATGCAAGCAAATGCATGAGTTTACTTTAGCTTTTTAAATAAATTAGAAAAACTTATAAAAATACTGACTTTTAGCCTAATCTTTACAAAAATACTGCCACACGGTAGAAACTATTTTTATACTGTCTTGGCCAATTTTTTTTCTTTTATACTGTAAATACCAAAAAAAAAAAATAAGGCCTCTATCTTCCACACTCACGACAGAAGTACCACAGGAACACCAGAACAATCGAAAAACAACCATTAATTGAGGTGAGATTGAGAAAAAAGAAAAAGTAAAATCGACGTAAAATAAATAATCATAGAGAAACAACTGTAAAACAATACTAAAACAAATCAAACAAAAGAAAGGAATACATGATTAAAAAAACTAAAAAATGTTCTGCACATCCTCAATACTCAATGCAATAGCAATTATATTTGCAAGACCAATCTCAAAAAATCAGAACAAAAAAGCTAATAAAACAACAAAATGATAAATGTAAAACAATAAGCAGATATAATCAATTAGAAAAACATAAAAGAACCACACCTCAAAACTTTTTTTCTAGTGAGCTAGTCAAATGTATTTTTTGGAGAACTAAAACAAAAAAAATAACTACAAAAATAACCATAGAGAAAGAAGAAGAAATGTATTTTATAGCATCCATCTTCCACACTCACGGATAAAACCACCATAGCACCACAAGAACACCCAGAAAACAATCATTAATTTTAACAAGATGGAACAAGAACACTGAAAATCGACGTTAAAAAATAAATTATGAAACACAACCAACAATACTAAAACAAACAAAAAAAAAACTAAAAAATAAATACAATATACTACAGTACTATGAAACTTATAAAAATACACAATAAAAAAGTAAAAAAAATATGGTCTGGCAGTATTTTAGTAAAAAAAAATGGCAAAAGTCAATATAGTATGTAAATTTCCCATAAATTATTATCGATGCAGTACTAATATGATGCTAATTTACCCCAATTTAAGAGCTGAGATAAAAAATAGAATATGTATAAGTATTCTCTAAACTAATATTTGTATAATGTTAATAAATCAACTAGATTTCAACTCGTGTATGTTAGTTAAATAGACCTTATGAATGTAAATAGAACTAAAGATGAACAATTGCAATGATTTTTATAGTTAAAAAGGGGAAATTTAAATAAACAATGGAATTATAATTGTAATTTGTACATATAAAATTAAAAAGTGGTAAACTTCATATATACGTATATATATACATACTCTATCCGATTAAAGAACACAATTAAGGATGCTTGATATTCCTAAAATTAACAAAAACCATATAAGATAATATAAAGAGATCTCTCTATTCCCACACCAACTTTGATTACCTGCAAAATGCAAATATAAATATATATATATATATATATATATATATGTATGAACTTATACACAAGAGAAAAACAAAAACAATACCCATGAATTATATGAAAAGGTTCAACACTAATTTAGAATCCACACCCTTTAATTTTGAGCTCTCCTTAGGAGATCTGAACTAAACAGCTGAACTTTCAAAATAAAATAGTTTGATAACAAAACATGTTTCTCACGGTTATGGAAAATTTTTCTTCTTCGTATATAGAATTGATGGCAGTACAATATAAACAATTCTATCTCTAATCAACGTTACATTTACCCAGCAAAAAAATAAAAAAATAAAAGATAAAAAGAAAAACGTTACACTTACAATTTTTCAGTACAAACATGTGTATATAATAATATCTATGAACATCAAAATCTTCAGGGATCATCACTTAACTTAAATTTACATGGGAAATATAAATATTTTTCACAGAACCAAAACAATATACTTAGGTACATTTATATATATATGTGTGTGTGTGTGTGTGTGTTTATGTACAAAAATCAAAGATCCAAACCTCACTAGAGAAGAGAGTAATTCAGTTGATAAATGGGATGGCATGAGAAAGATGAAAGACAACAGAGATATTGGCACGGCTCAATCAGAAAGCATAATCCACACACACCTATATATATATATATATAGAACTCTCTGAGTGAGCAGGGCCAACATCTTAGTAAGACTTTCATAATATATATATATATATATATATATATATATATATAACTAAAACATGTTAAGCCTTGATTTATGTAAAAGAGCAGAGACAGATATACATAATTTGGGAAGAGAAAAGAAGAAAACGTATATATGTATGTAGATGAGGGAGAGAGAGAGAGAGAGAGAGAGAGAGAGAGAGAGAGGTGTGGTTATTATAAAGAAGAGGATGGGAATGTCTCGGAATATTTCAATTGAATTGAATGAAAATAAATAGAAAGGAAGGAGAGAGAGAGAGAGAGAGAGGAGAGGTGAGAAGGTTTTTTGGGAAAGCATTAATGGGCTACCAAAACTCACAACCCAAGGCCATTGCATTAATCTATACCAACCCTCGCCCAACCTCTATAATAAATTACCATAATATTCTCTCTCTATCATATATGTATTTAATTCTATAGCATATAAAATAAATCTCTTCTTGTTATTGACGTTCAAGCACTCTGGCCCCTACCATAAATGAAGGAATCCGCAGCAATAAATATATATATATGCGCACAGTCTGAGTCTGGTAAGTAGCATTAATAAAAATTAAGAAGTTTTTCCAAAGAAAAAAAATAGCTGTTTTTTTTTTTGGTAATACACGGATCGAAAATATTGAAACCGACCGTCTTTCATATATATATATATTAAGGTTAATTTGTAATTTTTTCCTTTTAACTTTGACATGTACTAAATCATGCCCCTAAACTTTTTTGGCCGTTAAAAATTCTCCCTGAACTATTAAGATTGTTAAATTTAAGGACTTTTATCTAATATTAGTAAAAAAATTCTAACATGGATGAAAATTCAGGGGGCATGATTTAATACATATAAAAGTTTGAGGGGTATGATTTGATAGATATCAAAGTTTGGGGAGCATGACTTAGTACCTGAAACAGTAAAATTGAATGAAATTAGACAAAAGTCCTTAAATTTAACAATCTCAATAGTTCATGGAGAATTTTTAACGGCCAAAAAAATTCAGGGGGAAAAATTACTAATTAGCCATAAATTAATTTATTAAGTTTTTTATATATATATATTGTAGTTACTCATAATATATAATAATAAATATATTATTATTTTATTAATATTAAAATTAAAAAAAATAAGATAATTAGTTTTTAAACGAATAATTTGTATAGTTATAGTTATAGAATGTATAATAATGTGCTTATAGAATAAATTGAATTATATTTAAAAAAAAATGAGTTTGGGCGGTTTAAATCGACCAAACCGGGGTTCAAAACAGTCGGTTTTAAGATAGATTGTGGATTGGTCGAACAGTATTCTGATTGCACCAATCCAGACCGAAAACCGAATTCTTAATTTTTTTTATAGAAAAAAATTGACCAAACCGACCGATACTCACTCCTAGTTAGGCATTACATGGTGTTCAATACTATACTGATGTGACGCGTTGTAATTGGTTAGTTGTATTATTAACGACAAAAATTAAATTTATATTTATTTGTAACTGAAAATTAAACTTAAGTATTTATGCCACAAATTACTCTATTATTTACTATATATATCCTAATTTTAGCAACAATAACTTTTTAGCTTTAATTTTTTATTAAAAAAATAAATAAATAGCATCCTATTGTATAGCATCATGCAAATTTTAGAATGACACCCATCTCTCTCCAATGGTATAATATTTTACTATTTTGCCATGTAATATGTCCACTTCATCAAGCATCCTCTAAATTTTTACTATTGGAAATGCTCTAAGAGCATTTTCAATGGAGCAACACCTATAGTTTCCAAAATACACACATCCTCCTAAAATATTTTTTTTATTATTTTTTTCTCATCCACATAAAATTTGTCATCTTCTCTTAAAAAAATACTCCAATCCAATGGTCGACAACTATACAAGTTGCTCTCTATGGTCCCACATAACATTGAATTAATAACTTTTTAGGTAAAAAATAATTTTTTTCTAATAAAAAAATTTTAAAAAAAAATGCTCGCCCATTGTCTATATTAAGCACCACTTCACATAAAATTAATTTTGAAAATTAGACCACATTGCATATGTACCAAAACCACTCTAATGGGCAAGTGCCATTGGAGATGCTCTAAAGGTGTCCGTTAGTTAGCATTTCTCTTAATTTAAGCTTTTCATTTATTTATTGGTGCAACTACAATAAAAATGACTCTCTATTTAAACATTTTAGCTAAAACAAAGTGAAAAACCGTGTTTTTGCAAAATGTCAGTTATATATAAGAAATTATAAAACTGTAAGCGTTTGCAGAAGCAGAAAGTAATTCTGCTACAGCAAAACAAAGCAGGCAGAATATAAAATATTAGCAGAAAAATAAATAATTTGACACAAGAGATTTATACGTAGTATCAGTGTTCTCCCGAACACTCCTAGTCCACGGGGCCACGCCCAGAGAATGAAATCAATTAATAAAGTATCAAAATTACAAAGACAATTGACTTAAACAAGTTTAGACTCCCTTTAAAGTATTGCCGCAATCCTTTGTAATCCACTTTATGAATCTGACTTCTTGAAACACCTTCAAGCCCGAACTCCCTTCGTCTTTGAAGTGTGAGTGCTTACTTCCTCCCGAAGTAAGGCTTCAACAAGTCTTCTCCCGAAGACCAAGTGCTTACTTCCTCCCGAAGTAAGACTTTATCAAGTCTTCTCCCGAAGACCAATCTCTTGTTCAGTCAAGTAGTTCTTCACAACCTCTATGATAGAGTAAGAACATAAATAGAACAACTAGAACCTAGATGAACAACTAGGCTCTCACAAAACAAAGAAACACTCTTCTCTCAAAAAGATAAATGCAAAAAAATGATTAATGGAAGAGCTAATTCGAATGGTTGCTCTCTATGCTCTATTTATAGAACATAGAAACCAAAGAGGCAACCACAAGTTCGAATCTACAGCTGTACAAAAACTTTCCTAAGAAAACACGATCTGCTATATCAGAATCGGATGCTGACGCAGCAGATCACACCAGAATCGGGAAACTTGCTAAAACCGGGTCCGATCTTCTATCAATGCTTGATTCCTACCAAAAACAGACTAGATATTCTGATTGTATCAAGATACAATCGAAATCAATAAGGAAAAGGCAACAATCAAAGTTTCCCTAAAAAAAACAACTTTCCAAAAGAGAATTTCTTCTCTTTTAAGAAGTTTTCAACAAAGGAAAGTTCAGCTGAAAGTACAACTTTCCTAACAAGGAAAAGGGCAACTAAAAACCGAATTTATAAGGTAAGAATCCGAATATGAATGCTCAACAATCTTACCATAAATGGAAAAAATATTTTGTCAACTAACTTGCCAAAAAAAAAAAGACTTTACAATCTCCCCCTTTGGCACTTTAGATGAACAAAATATTTTCTAACACAAAGTACCTGCAAATTAAAGTTAGCAAGAACAAATAACAACTCCCCCTGAGTAACACACTCGAAATTGCAAAATAACAAAACAACATGCTAACTTTTAATCCAAATAAGTTCACAAGTACCAAACACAACTCCCCTTGGAAAAAGGGTCCAGAGTTGATAAAAACAAATTGAATGCTCAATAAAATGCACATTAATTAAAAAATATTTTGACAACTAAATTGCCAAAAAAGGACCTAACAATCTCCCCCTTTGGCACTTTAGATAATCAAAATATTATTAATTAACAAACACCTACAAAACAAAGTTAGTGAAACAAACATAAAAACTCCCCCTGAGAAGCACAACATTAAACCAAAATAAAAAGCTAACTTTGACCAAAGACGAACACAAACACAAACCTCAACTCCCCCTAGACAGTTGAGAATACAATTAAACCCAATTACTCCCCCTTTTGTTTATCTATAAGGGCCAAAGACAAAAAGAAATGAAAATATAGAAATATGTCCAACAAAAACAAAAAAAAAACTTATGCCCCATAAAACTTGATCAATGAGGACAGCTGCTTGGACATTTCTTGCTGAACCTCCTCCATGGCAGCAAGACGATTGGAGCAGCAAGAGGAGCATTTGAGGGGGCTTGTTCGGATTCCACCATTTTCCTTGGATGTCCTAGGTTCTTAGTTTTAACCATGAATTTCTGAAAGTAAGAATGGGAAACAAAGAAGCAAGAACACAGAGAAATATGAATCGGGTAGCTAGGTTATGAAAAGAAAAGACAAAGGAAGTTGGTTTATATAATCATGTGAGAGAGGATCAAAATAGGAAACCAACTTAAAAAGAGAAACTACCAGCCCAAGAACAAAAAAGGAAACCGCCCCACTCTCTTGCAACTCCTTTCCTTTTTTTAAAAAAAAAAATAAAATAAAAGGAAACTAGAATTACCAACAATATTCTAAAAATAAATCAATCTTTCAAGATTAAAGACACATTACCATATAAAGATTAATCTTTAATTGGAAACATATCAAAATAAATCAAAGAAGAATAAATGTTGATACTTACCATTTAAGCACAAAATTTCCTTAACCCATGAAATAAGTCACACGCCTCCCTCTTTTTTTTTTTTTCTTATTTTTTTAAAAAAAAAACTGAAAAATAAAATACAATGTGTACAATAAATATATGAGATTCTAAACAAGCAATGTAATCAAATATCATTGAAAGTTGACAAAATAAAATACATGTTATGCTTTTAAGGAAAATAACTAATTAGTATCTCAGGAACAAATCATACTTAATTGATGTTGAGGAAAAAGATATGCATGTTACTAAAAATTGTGAACCAGGATTATCAATTTAATTTAATAGAGGAGACTTACAAATTTGAACACACTTGTCAGACATAAGTGTGTGCAGTGAAAATAGGATCATTGTCCTTGGCAAGATTTTTCATTTTCGCCTTTTTCAATTTGATCCCGCAACTGGATGCTATCACACCATACTGAAGGTAACCCTTTTCTATGGTAGTGCATCCTCATCATAGTTGCTAATTACAATGTTCCAGCTTACTCAAAAGATGGCTTTCACACCTCAGTATGGGTAGCTCTATTCCAGCAAGGGGCTTGACAAGACTGAAACAAAAATTGCTCAACTCTGTATAAGTACATTATTTAATCATAGACGCAAATAAAGAGTAACATGAACCTTTTAACACAACATCACAAAGTATGATAAGAATGAGATCCTAACTAATTATAATCCAAAAACATAAACATGATTTGTCAAAATACAATGAAAGAAGAATAAAAGCTAGAGAAGAATCACATAACAATATTGTACAAAAATATGAACAAGAGAGATTTAAACAATGCAAACTCCCAAAGACTTTCTGAGGGAGTCAAAGCGACTTGAATCTAGGGCCTTTGTGAAAATATCAGCTAATTGTTTTTCAGTATCAACATATTTTAATTGCAAAGATTTATTTTCAACAAGTTCCCTGATAAAGTGATGCCTTATATCAATGTGCTTAGTTCTAGAATGTTGAACAGGATTTTTGGAAATATTTATGGCACTAGTGTTATCACAAAAAATAGTCAAAACACCCAATTCAAATGCATAATCAATCAACATTTGTTTCAACCATAACAGTTGAGTACAACAGCTGACAACAGCTATGTACTCAGCTTCGGTAGTGGACAAGGAGATGGAATTCTGTTTCTTGCTATGCCAAGAGACTAGATTATTCCCAAGAAAGAAACAACCTCCACTTGTGCTCTTTCGATCATCAGCATTGCCTGCCCAATCTGCATCACTAAAACAAGCAAGATTAGAATTAGTATCTTTCGAGTACCAAATTCCATAATCAAGAGTGCTATTAACATATCGAATAATCCTTTTTACAGCTGATACATGAGATTCCATAGGATTACTTTGATATCTAGCACAAACTCCCACACTGTAGCAAATATCAGGACGACTAGCAGTTAAATACAAAAGACTTCCAATCATGCTACGATAAAGTGTAGTGTCTACCTTTACTCCATTCTCATCTTTTGTTAATTTCAATGTGGTGCTCATTGGAGTACTTACCTGCTTAGCCGATTCAAGACCAAATTTCTTGACAAGGTTCTTAGCATACTTACTTTGAGATACAAATGTACCTCCTTCCATTTGTCTCACTTGAAGACCCAGAAAGAAAGTAAGCTCACCAACCATGCTCATTTCAAATTCACTTTTCATTTGATCAACAAAAACTTGCACTTCATGGTTAGATGTAGAACCAAAAACTATATCATCAACATAGATTTGAGCAATGATAAAATCAGATTTTATATGCTTGATGAAAAGAGTTTCATACACACTACCCCTTTGATAATCATGTGAAAGTAAAAATTAAGTTAACCTTTCATACCAAGCTCGAGGAGCTTGTTTCAGACCATACAAAGCTTTTTCAAGCTGTACACATGGTCTGGAAATTGAGGATCTTCGAATCCTTTTGGTTGCTCAACATAAACTTCCTCATTCAAAATACCATTTAGGAAGGCAGATTTTACATCCATTTAAAACAATTTAATATTCAAAATACAAGCAATACACAAAAGTAAACGAATTGATTCTAATCTTGCAACAGGAGCAAAAGTTTCATCAAAATCAATACCTTCTACCTGTGTGTACCCTTGTGCCACCAAACGAGCCTTGTTTCTCACAATTGTACCGAACTCATCACTTTTATTTTTAAATAACCACTTTGTTCCAATTATATTTATTCCTTTTGGTCTTCGGACCAAAATCCATACCTTGTTGCGAACAAATTGGTTGAGTTCCTCTTGCATTGCATTGAGCCATTCCTCAAAGGTCATGGCTTCCTTCACATTTTTCGGTTCATATTGAGAAACAAAACAAAGAAAGCTGATCAAATTAACATACCTTCTGCGAGTTACCATGCTTTCTTCAGGATTTCCAAGAATGAGATCTTTTGGATGATTCAATTTGACTCTGGTGCTTGGTTCTTTCTGAATAGAATCAGTGATGATGTTTGGATGAGTCAAGATAGACGGTTCTGGTTCTCCAGTCTCAGTTGCAGCAGCAGATTCGTCATTTGCAGCATCAGAAACGGGTTCTGCTGCATCAGGATCTGCTTTTGCTGCTTCTGGAGGAGCATCCATGAGACTATCTATCTTGGCTTCTGTGGAAAACTCTGAAAAATCTTTAAAATCATCAACAACCACATTAGCTGATTCCAAAACAGTTTGAGTTCTCATCTTATAAACACGATAAGCTCTACTGAGAGTGGTGGAACATATAGAGCATTCTATATACTGAGAGTCCAATTCTGAGTTCTATGTGTGGATTCAACGAAGAATTAATAAGTCAGTGAATTTAAGTGGTAAATTCTAGATCTGCTTATTGGAAGCTTGGATATATAGACCCATGGTCCCCCCACTAGTTGAGATAATATTACTTGTAAGACTCATTTAATTGATTTTAATTAATCAATTAAAATTCTCAAGATAGACTGTGTCTATTTGAGAATTTATCACTTATTAAGGGCAAAACAGTAAATAGAGATTTTGAAGGGCATATTTATTAATTAGGAAACTTTAATTAGTTTTATTATTAATAAAATAAATGACAATATATTATTTGATAATTAATTTTAATTATTAAATAATTAGATTTGACATTTATGTGGTTGAACAAAGGAATTGGCAGTTTTTGACAAAACAGGAAACTATCAATGTAGGAAAAGGAAAGTTGGAAAAGTGGCAAGCCTTGTTTCCACAATGCCTAGGCCGGCCACTTAAGCTTCCTTTTCTCTTTGATTTTTTCAATTTTAAATGTCAATTAATTCAATCATAGCCCTGGGTGGTCTTCTATAAATAGAAGGCAAAGGCTTCAGTTTTCATAACACATTCACAACATTATTCTGATAGAATTTTCTCTCTGAAAATTCTCTCTGAGCCGCCACCCTCTCTCTCTCTATTCCTTCACTGTTTCGAAATCTATAAGTGTTAGAGTAGTGCCCACACACATCAAGTAATACCTCAATCATAGTGAGGAAGGCTGTGTAGAATTCAGAAACAACAAAGAAGGACTATCGGGCTCAAATCTTGATTATACTCTGCTACAGAAAGGAATCAAGGGTTAGAGATCTGAGTGGGAGGAGACATATATTCCGCTGCACCCAATGTAAGATTTCTGATACTTTTATGTGTTTAATTTTCCATCGTTATAGAAGTTCATAATTAGGTTGTTAAATCAACATACTTGTGAGTAGATCTAAGTTCCTGGTAAAATAATTTCCAACAACTGGTACCAGAGTCATGGTAATTGATTTGCTTGCAAGAAATTTGGACTTAAAATGATTTGCTTGTGTTTTGGATGGTATCATGTTGCTTTGTGTGTCATATTGATGTTTGATTGTTGTTTGTGAATTCTGGGAAAAATAGTTACTTTTCTGTCTCTGTAATTATTTTTTTTTGGATAGTTTGAAAAATTCTTAGCAATTTACCTTTTTACAGAACTCGATTTCGATTTAATTTGAATTAGTTATGAATTTTTGAAAATTTGAAAAATCGGGGTGATGAGCACCCTCATCACGCGCGCGGAATGGCTGCAAGCAGCCTTCCTGCGCCGTGATTCCTCGGCGTGCACCCCAGAGACGCGCGCGGATGAGCATGCATGGCATGCCATCCGTACAGTTCATCCAATTTTTTCGATTTTTCATGCTATTTCATGGAATTAAATTCCGATTTTTTGTGTAGTTTTGTATGTTGATTTTTGTTTTTCAAATTTCAAATCTAATTATCAGAAATAAATTAATTTTATTTTTTTAAATTAATTTTAGATATTAGTGTAATTTGATTTTGAAAATAGGAAAAATCAAGTTTTGCCTACCTCTTTTCTTATTTCCTTTAAAATTTGATTATTTTATTTTTTTAAGGTCAGATATTAATTTTTTTTTTGGTAACTTGACCTTAATTAGAATAAGATCAAAATAATCATGATATTTTAAAAGAGGAAATAAGGTATTTTTGTTAACTTTTAAATTTTGTTATTTTTACTTAAATTAATTTGTAAAACAAGAAAAGGGTATGTATTTACCATTTTCTATTTTATTATTTAATTTATTAAATAACATGAATTTTAAAAAGAAAGTTAGCAATTTAATTTTGAAATGACATTTAGGTTACCCAAAACCTAATTTTTCAAAATGGTAGGTTTAATTTTCAATTTTATTTTTCGAAATATATGTTTAAAATTAAATAAATCCTACATTCAACTATCCAAATCTAACCTTGTTGCAGGAGTATGTGTTTTAGATTGTTTGTAAGTATTCTAAAACCTATTATTGCTTGATCTAAATTGTCTTGGTTAACTTGATGATAGATCCAATGATCTAATTTTAACCAATGGTTCAATTGATGATAGATCAAGTAAATAATTTGTAACAGGTAATTTTTACAAACTTCTTTCATCTGTGTATGACCTAGTAACATGATAGGATCCATCCAAATGTGTATGCCTGTGTGAGCCTATATGTTTAATTTCTTTTATAGATACATATAGGTTGTTGTTGCTAAATAAAATATCATAACTGATAGATTTTATTTAGGCTCATTTAGTAGTGAGCCTATTCAATTAATAACAGTTGTTCATTTTAAGGTTAAATTCCTCTCTTTTGGGCCTTGTGTGAGAGTTGGGAGCCTTAGAAGTGGGTACGACATACTGGACCCAGCCCCCCCTCACATGAACAACCCCAATTGTGAAGGCCCATTTGCCTGATTTGGATAATTGTGCTAGGTTAATTATATTAGTTTGACCTAATAAAATTGATTAGCAACATAATTAATTTCATTCTTCCTTGAAATTAATTTAAGAAAAACATAGTTTGAATAATTATATTTTGGAAAACTATATGTATTTTTCTTGTGTTTAATTAAATATGGAATTATAACCATATAAATTCTTTCTGAATCTTAATTTTATAATTTCATTAAATATTCCTATTTAAGTTGAGATTTAGTTAAATCTATCAAATCAACTTAGATTTGAATATTTTTAAATTTCCTATTATAAATTAAGTTGAGGAATTTTAGGAATTGGTTATTAAGATTCTTTAGATATTTTTTAAGTTGATATTTTATAAATATGGGAACTTAAAATGGAATATCTTCTAAATTAAGTGGTTACTACTTAATTGGTAATATTTAATTAAGTCATTGATTGAAGAATATTTAAGTTGTGTATTTATATTTTTCTAAACAACTTAAATAAGATATTTTTAAAAATTATTCCATTTCTGAAATTTAATTAAAGTTTTTACTTTAATTTGTAATATTTCATTATTGAGATATGGAATATAAATGATTAAACAAAATACATATTTTTTTTAAATAATGAGCTTTAATCAAGAGAAATTCGATCTCCATTGTTGGTTTTACATAGCTATTGTTTTAGTGAGTAATCCTCCCTAATGGAGGAACGTTAATTAGCAAGTTAGCGCCGTTTAATCTCGAAAGATAAGTATTCTTATAAGTTTTTTATATGGTTTATGACCGCCCTAATGGTGGCGACTGTATAAGACTTACAAAAGTGCGAAACAATGGTAGAAGCTCATAAGATAGAATTGCCTTGACTCTCGCCTAAACGGGACAACGCTGAATTCCAATCTTGATCGAATAAAAGGTTGCTAGAATGTATGACATTTTAGATGAATTGACAACTCTATTCAATGGATGATGCTTTGACTCTCGCCTAAACGGGACACTATATCAGTTCGTTAGAAACCTTGGAAAATAAACTATGTTAGATTTAGTATTTTTATAACATATGTGATTATTTATTTTCTGAACCTGTGTATGAATTTATAGAACCAAAACCTTACTTCTGTTTATTGATATGTTGTAGTGCCAATATGAATAACCCTCATCCCGATCCACTCCTAGTTAGTATCTTTGCAAAAGAACTCAATAGTGTGAAAATGCATCTTGGTAGTTGCATTAACTCGCACCTATTGTTGATGAATCTGAAATTCCAAAAGGCAAATCTACTAGGAATTGATTTATCAAGGGAGCAATGGGTAAGACTCATACTTAATAGTCTTCCTCAGGAGTATGATAGTTTTGTTCTATATTACTTATTGAACAATCCTCACTCCTCCGACATGGACAAACTTGAGACTGAGTTGAGGGCCCATGAGCAGAATCTGATTGCAATGGGACCTCCTGGTATTGCAAACTTTAATCAGAGGAAGAAGATTAAGCATGAAGGCTCTAACAAAGCTGCTTCTTCAAGTACAATTATCAGACATCATGTTCTATGTGTGAATTGTAATGGAAAGGGACATAAAGAAGAACAATGTCCCAGGCTTCTAGACAATTCAAACGAAGGTGATGCTTTTGTCTTTGAATCATGTGTTTTAGAGAACGACAAATCCACCTGGATTGTTGATTCTGGATCTACTAACCATGTATGTTCTTCATTGTAGCTGCTTGAAACTTGGGAGAATCTTCACCCAGATGAGTTAAAGCTAAAAGTTGGAAATGGCGAGTTGGTATCAGTTAAAGCAAGAGGAACAGCCCGAATCAAGTTTAATTCTAAGAAGTTTTTACTTTTAGAGAATGTTTTATATATTCCCAATTTTAGTAGAAACTTGATTAGTGTTTCATGTTTACAGACACAATTTTATATATTGAATTTTTCGAGTTCAAATTGTTCAATTTCTCGTAATGGATTTCATATATGTGTTGCAAACATGGAACAAGGGCTTTATGTTTTAAGACCTGATACTCAAATCTCACTAAATACTGAACTTTTCAATGTAGCTAAACCTAGAAGCCTTAAGAGAAAAGAGATTGATAATGATGATCAAACTTATCTATGGCATTTATGTTTAGGTCATATAGGCTTTGATAGACTCAATAGGCTAACCAAAGACGGTCCATTGAAAAATGTCGTCTTAGGAGAACTGCCAGTTTGCGAGTCTTGCCTAGAAGGAAAAATGACCAAACGTTCTTTCTCTGCAAAGGGAGAGCGTGCCAAACAACCCCTAGGGTTAGTGCATTCAGATGCTTGCGGACTGCTGAATGTAAAAGCCAGAGGAGGTTATAAGTATTTCGTCACTTTCATTGACGATTTCTCTAGATACAGTTTTCTTTACCTAATGCAAAAGAAATCTGAAACGTTTGAAAAGTTTCAGGAATTTCATGCTTTGGCTCAAAACCAATTAGGTAAAACATTAAAGATCTTGCGAACTGATAGGGGTGGAGAATATATGGATATGCAGTTCAAAGATCATTTAACTGAACATGGAATTGAATCCCAATATACTGCCCCAAGCACTCCACAGCAGAATAGAGTTGCAGAAAGAAGAAATCGCACTCTCTTGGAAATGGTTAGGTCTACGCTGAGTTATTCAACTCTGTCTACGTCCTTCTGGGGATATGCTATTCAAATGGCAAACGACAATTTAAATGTTGTACCATCTAAAGCAGTCCATAAGACACCCGTCGAACTATGGAATGGTTGTACACCTAGTTTACGCCATTATAGGATTTGGGGGTGCCCTGCTCACGTCTTGAGAAAGAAAGAAGGCAAACTGGAATCGCGAACTGAAGTTTGCATGTTTGTCGGAAATTCTAAAGAGACTAGGGGTGGACTATTTTATGGTCACCAGGATAACAAAGTATTTGTTTCTACAAATGCTATTTTCCTTGAAGATAACTATATGAAAGACAACAAACCGAAATGTGAAATTGTATTAGAGGAAATGCTCACAGATACTGTTCCTTCAAATGTACCATCCTCTTCTACTCAAGAAGAGGAACATCCCACTCCCTCAGTTGTAGCAACTGAGAAAACTACTACCAAAGCTCCTGTTCAGAAGGTCACCGCTCCTGGTCGTAGTGGGAGGGTTTCTACAAAACCATCTCGTTATGGCTTGGATGGTGAAATCAATATGGTCGTTGGTGACGGTATTGATGACGACCCATTAACCTATAAACAGGTAATGGCAAGTCCGCAACGGAAGCGATGGTCAGCCGGCATGGATTCAGAAATGGATTCCATGAAAAAGAACAAAGTCTGGGAATATGTAGAACCACCTGATGATTATCGTCCAATTGGATGTAAGTGGGTCTACAAGAAGAAAAGAAGTGCTGGAGGCGAAGTCGAAACTTTCAAAGCTAGACTGGTCGCCAAGGGTTATACCCAAAGAGAAGGTGTGGACTATGAGGAAACTTTTAGTCCGGTTGCCATGCTCAAATCCATCTGAATTCTTCTCTCCATAGCTGCCGCTTTAGATTATGAAATTTGGCAAATGGATGTCAAGACAGCCTTTCTTAATGGGCTTCTTGAAGAAACCATCTATATGGAGCAACCAGAAGGTTATGTTCTTCCTGGGCAGAAGAATAAAGTTTGCAAATTAAACAGGTCCATATATGGACTTAAGCAAGCTTCTCGCTCATGGAATAAAAGGTTTGATGAGATCATTAAAACCTACGGCTTTCATCAGAATGAAGATGAACCTTGTGTTTACCAACTCAAGGAAAACCAAGTAGTAGTATTCCTGGTCCTTTATGTTGATGACATTTTGATCATTGGCAACAATGTCATGAAAATGACTCACATCAAGGAATGGCTTGACACTCAATTCGACATGAAAGACTTGGGTGAGGCAGCCTATGTTCTCGGTACTCAGATTATCAGAAACTGGAAGAACAGATCCCTTGCTCTCTCTCAAACAGCTTACATTGAGAAAGTTCTAGAGAGATTTTCCATGACTAATACCAATGGGGCATATATGCCCTCTAGACATGGTATCCGTCTATCTAAGGAACAGTGTCCTACTGATCCTTAAGAGATAGAAGACATGGCAAAAATTTCTTATGCTTCTGCAGTTGGAAGTCTAATGTATGCTATGCTATGCACTAGACCTGACATCTGCTATGCAGTTGGAATCGTGAGCAGGTATCAGTCAAATCCAGGACGGGTACATTGGAATGCTGTTAAGTATATTTTGAAATACTTAAAGAGTACAAGAGATTATGTATTAGTCTACAAGGGTGGTGCTTTAAATCCCTTAGGCTATACAGACTCAGATTTCCAGGGATGTCTTAAAGACAGGAAATCTACATCTGGGATGGTGTTTACTCTTGGGGGTGGAGTAGTGGTTTGGAGAAGTGCTAAACAAACTGCGATTTCGGATTCTACCATGGAGGCAGAATACATACCGGTGAAGCGGCTAAAGAGGTTGTACGGCTTAGGAAGTTCTTCACCAGTCTTGGTGTAGTTCCTGGAATGGAAAAGCCTCTAGTCCTGCTTTGTGATAACAATGGAGCTATAGCCAACAGTAAGGAACCTCGGAGCCATAACAGAAGTAAGCATATAGAAAGAAAGTATCATATTATCAGAGAATATGTGGCAAGAGGGGATGTACTGGTGGAGAAAGTGGACACGCAGGATAACTTAGCTGATCCATTCACCAAAGTCTTGGCAGTAACTTCATTCGAAAAGCACCGTCAGAATTTAGGATTAATTGAAATGTACTAATTTGTTTTATATTAGTGCAAGTGGGAGTTTGTTGGGTTTTATGCCTTAAATAAAACTCTATTTCAATGTAATCTAGATTATTCAATATCAATAAAGTAACAGAAGTATTTTTCATTCATTTGTGTATGTTTTGGTTCAATTAATCAATTGTTTGTCTATTTGATTTATAAATTCATCCAAACCCCTTTTCACATACTTGATCATGTTTATTGTGTTGTCAACACAGTGGAAAGTAAACATGACTATGTGAATAAAGTATTCCTAGATTTACCAGAACACTGGGTTTTACTGATATGACAATCTACAACAGAGTTTACTTGCATTTGGAGAAATGCTATGTTCTTTCCAGAATATAGGTTAAAGTAAAGCTCAGGTTGGATGCATGGAGTATGCATTGGAATGGACCGATATTGAACTTTGAAATAGATTTTTGAAACTTACCGTAAATATCTATTCAATTCAATATCATAAGTTGATCCTAGATCACATGATCGAAATCCTGATATGGTTAGGCTCAATCTCAAGAGTGTTATTCGTGTTCTTTGATTTGTTAGTTAAGCCTAATTTTTGGTCAGGGCAATACATACATTTTGGGAACACGGTAGTGCGATTGAGTGGGAGCGCTAACATAAATATGGAATCTATAGCTTCTATCTGGCGAATAGTAAGCAAAGGGTGATTTCCTTCGAGCTTAACCAAACGAGATAAATGATTGAGTACTCATTTCACTTAGTTGAAATATCATTTATACAGGGTCAAGTGTTTTAAGGATAAAATACATTGTAGGGTGTTACGGTAATTTAGTCCATTTACAGTGTAAATCATCCATATAGAGGATCATTGATCACATTAGGATTATAACAATGGATAACTAATGATGTGTCTATATGGTGGAACATATAGAGCATTCTATATACTGAGAGTGCAATTCTGAGTTCTATGTGTGGATTCAACGAAGAATTAATAAGTCAGTGAATTTAAGTGGTAAATTCTAGATCTGCTTATTGGAAGCTTGGATATATAGACCCATGGTCCCCCCACTAGTTGAGATAATATTACTTGTAAGACTCATTTATTTGATTTTAATTAATCAATTAAAATTCTCAAGATAGACTGTGTCTATTTGAGAATTTATCACTTATTAAGGGCAAAACAGTAAATAGAGATTTTGAAGGGCATATTTATTAATTAGGAAACTTTAATTAGTTTTATTATTAATAAAATAAATGACAATATATTATTTGATAATTAATTTTAATTATTAAATAATTAGATTTGACATTTATGTGGTTGAACAAAGGAATTGGCAGTTTTTGACAAAACAGGAAACTATCAATGTAGGAAAAGGAAAGTTGGAAAAGTGGCAAGCCTTGTTTCCACAATGCCTAGGTCGGCCACTTAAGCTTCCTTTTCTCTTTGATTTTTTCAATTTTAAATGTCAATTAATTCAATCATAGCCCTGGGTGGTCTTCTATAAATAGAAGGCAAAGGCTTCAGTTTTCATAACACATTCACAACATTATTCTGACAGAATTTTCTCTCTGAAAATTCTCTCTGAGCCGCCACCCTCTCTCTCTCTCTCTATTCCTTCACTGTTTCGAAATCTATAAGTGTTCGAGTAGTGCCCACACACATCAAGTAATACCTCAATCATAGTGAGGAAGGCTGTGTAGAATTCAGAAACAACAAAGAAGGACTATCGGGCTCAGATCTTGATTATACTCTGCTACAGAAAGGAATCAAGGGTTAGAGATCTGAGTGGGAGGAGACATATATTCCGCTGCACCCAATGTAAGATTTCTGATACTTTTATGTGTTTAATTTTCCATCGTTTTAGAAGTTCATATTTAGGTTGTTAAATCAACATACTTGTGAGTAGATCTAAGTTCCTGGTAAAATAATTTCCAACAGTTGATAGCTGAATGACAAGTAAACACAGGGGTTAGAGTGTAACAGTTATCATTGGATCGAAATCCTTGCAAGATACATTCATTATCATCATTAAGAACATAGCAATGATCACTATCAAATGAAACAGTAAACCCTTGGTCACAAATTTGACTAATGCTAAGTAAATTAGCCCTCAATCCTTCAACTAACATCACATTTTTCAGTCTAGGTAACCCTTCAAAATTTACAATTCCCATACCAACAACTTTTCCAGATGAGCCATTACCAAAAGTGACTTCTCCACATTGCATAGGCCGAATGTTAGTCAAAAAGTCCTTATCACCTGTCATATGTCTAGAGAAACCACTGTCAAAATACCACATTTGAGATGCAGCAGTTTTATTAGAAAAACCAGCTAGACAATTCTTTTTCACCCATATTTGTTTTAACCCTTTATGTTTCTTTTGAGATTTTTCCAAATTATCAAAATAATTTGTTTTAAACAGATTTTTCAACGTGAAACATTTAGGTCTGATATGTCCTTTTCTACCACAAAAATGACAAGTGGGAACAAATCTTTTTACCTGAGATCTTACTCTTTTCGAAAATCCTGGAGATTTTGCAGCATCAGAAATAGCTCTTGCTTCAACAGGCTGTGAAACTGTTACAGTAGACTTTGTAGCCTCAGAGTGGTTTGTTGGCACACTAGATTTTACGAACTTCGTGACTCCAGAACTTTCCATTCCATTTGAACCAAGGCCTGCGAAACCTCTTTGACCTGCATTTTGAGCTTTTTCAAAAATAGAAGATCCAGGGTTAAGCATTTGAACATTTTTCTTAAAATTTTCAAGTTCCTTTTTTAAGAGAGTGATTTTTTCATCTTTATCACAAACAATTGTCTCATACTCTTTTATTTTCAATTCACACATTTCAATTTGATGAGACAATTTTTTATTTAATTTATTCAACTCTCTATTTTCAGAAGCAACCTGAATCCATTTTTCATACATGACTTTGTATGATTCAGCAAGACTCTCTTCACAAATTTCAGACTCATCTGAGTCTGATTCCTCTTGTTCGGTGCTATTATTCAAACATACCAATTTAGCTTTCACCTGTGAATCACACACAACATTAGTCGTAACAGAGGTTAGGGCAACATTTTCAGAATTATCTTCATCACTTTCGGTTTCATCATCACTCCAAGTGACATTGAAACTTTTCTTATTCTTTTTCAAAGTGTTTGCACACTCAGCTTGAATATGCCCAAAACCTTCACATTCCCTGCACTGAATTCCCTTTTTGTTAGAGACAGATGGTTTAATAAAAGTATTACCTTTTGAACCTTTCGAAATGTTCTTTTTATTTCCCATCTTTTTCATATATTTCTGAAAATTCTTAGTTAATAAAGCAATCTCATCATCACATTCACTATCAGAATTTTCATTATCAGCAACTTTCAAAGCAATACTTTTACCTTTATCAGCAATGGATTTGGGTTTGTCCTTTTGTTTAATCTGTTGATTTAATTCAAAAGTACGTAAGGAACCCATCAATTCTTCCACCTTCATTGTGCTAAAATCTTTGGCTTCCTCCATTGCCAAAAGTTTAGTATCGAACCTTTCTGGAAGAACTCTAACAATTTTTCTCACAAGAACAGAGTCATCAAGCTTTTTACCAAGAGCAAAATATTCATTAGCAATATCAGATAATTTTTCATAGAATTCAGTTAAGGTTTCATTATCAGACATTCTAAGCTCATCAAATTTAGTTTGAAGCATGATAAATCTAGATCTCTTCACATCAGAAGTTCCCTCAAACTGAGTTTGAAGGATCTCCCAAGCTTCCTTAGCAGAAACACAAGATGATATAAGTTTAATGTAACCTTCACCTACACCGTTAAAGATAGCATGCAAGGCTTTGCTATTGTAGGATGAAAGTTTATCATCTTCAATAGACCATTCCAGTTCAGATTTTATAATAGTATTACCTGAAGAATTTGTCTCAACTAGAAGAGACCAACCTGATAGAACAATTCTCCAAGCTTTCTCATCTTGAGATTTGATGAAGGCCCTCATTCTAACTTTCCAGTAAGGATAGTTAGAGTCATTAAGCAACGGTGGTCTAGAAATAGAACTTCCTTCTGCAAAAAATTACATTTTAACACAAAAACGTTATAGGACCACACTAAGAGTTTAGTGTCCCGCTCTGATACCAATTGAAAAACCGTGTTTTTGCAAAATGTCAGTTATATATAAGAAATTATAAAACTGTAAGCGTTTGCAGAAGTAGAAAGTAATTCTGCTACAGCAAAACAAAGCATGCAGAATATAAAATATTAGCAGAAAAATAAATAACATGACACAAGAGATTTATACGTGGTATCAGTGTTCTCCCGAACACTCCTAGTCTACGGGGCCACGCCCAGAGAATGAAATCAATTAATAAAGTATCAAAATTACAAAGACAATTGACTTAAACAAGTTTAGACTCCCTCTAAAGTATTGCCGCAATCCTTTGTAATCCACTTTATGAATCTGACTTCTTGAAACACCTTCAAGCCCGAACTCCCTTCGTCTTTGAAGTGTGAATGCTTACTTTCTCCCGAAGTAAGGCTTCAACAAGTCTTCTCCCGAAGACCAAGTGCTTACTTCCTCCTGAAGTAAGGCTTTATCAAGTCTTCTCCCGAAGACCAATCTCTTGTTCAGTCAAGTAGTTCTTCACAACCTCTAGGATAGAGTAAGAACAGAAATAGAACAACTAGAACCTAGATGAACAACTAGGCTCTCACAAAACAAAGAAACACTCTTCTCTCAAAAAGATAAATGCAAAAAAAAATGATTAATAGAAGAGCTAATTCGAATGGTTGCTCTCTAGGCTCTATTTATAGAACATAGAAACCAAAGAGGCAACCACAAGTTCGAATCTACAGCTGTACAAAAACTTTCTTAAGAAAACACGATCTGCTATATCAGAATCGGATGCTGACGCAGCAGATCACACCAGAATCGGGAAACTTGCTAAAATTGGGTCCGATCTTCTATCAATGCTTGATTCCTGCCAAAAACACATTAGATATTCTGATTGTATCAAGATACAATCGAAATCAATAAGGAAAAGACAATAATCAAAGTTTCCCTAAAAAAGACAACTTTCCAAAAGAGAATTTCTTCTCTTTTAAGAAGTTTTCAACAAAGGAAAGTTCAGCTGAAAGTGCAACTTTCCTAACAAGGAAAAGGGCAACTAAAAACCGAATTTATAAGGTAAGAATCCGAATATGAATGCTCAACAATCTTACCATAAATGGAAAAAATATTTTGTCAACTAACTTGCCAAAAAAACAAGACTTTACACAAAGAACGATTGAAGATGCTCTAAAACAAAATATCAAATTTTATATATTTTCTTAATTTTTTACTAAGCACTATCTTTTTATGATAAATTATAGTAAATGACCTAAAATTATAATACTATATATGTAAATAAATATTTACAAAAATAAAAATACATTAATTTAAAATATAAAAATGATGATGAAAAAAAATATTTATTTACGTGGATAAAAAATATAGTGTTATGTGTACATTGTGTCCATGCAAACAATACCCTGTGTACACATGGACAACCAATTTGATAGTTAACTGTCAAAAATAGATGGAAAGTTCTAATTACTAATAGAACTTAGATTTAGAGGATTAATTGCTAGCGAGATGACAGTATTGAGAGTTATACTGCAATTTACTCAAGTTTATATACACGCCAATATTATTTATTATGTTTATTATTTTGGTTATTAATTTTGTGCATAGCTTCTAAACACTACTAAAAAAATAGCTTTTTACTTCGGTTTTTAAGTGACATATAATAACATTACTTTTGTGCGAAAATTACTTTTTGCATAGCTTATTTTTGCTTCACCTCATAATCGATACCAAATTTTTTTTGCTTCATTTAATAATCGACGCAAACTAAAAATTAAAAAATAAAAAATAAATAAATCTAAAGATGGTTTCAGATCTGAGATAGTTCAATGCACCACCCCGAACTGATCATCCCAGAACCCAGTCGCACGCCACAACCCTGAACTTGAAAAATATGCCAGATTTGGTGCGTTGAGAGAGTTGCGACCGAGAGAGAAAGAGAGACACACAAAGAGAGAGAAAGAGAGAGAGAGAGAGACTGAAAATACCTTATGTGTGTGACGGCTCCGTCATGGTCTGGTGCGTGCTCCAACGACGCCACCACCCCGAACCTGCAAAACAAAAAGAAATCAAACCAACATTTTTTCAAAATAAAATGGGAACAAGAGAGAAAGAGAGAATGAGAAAGAGACCCCCTCATTTTTCTCACGGAGGAGAAGATGGTGGCAGGGTTCGAAACCACCGAGAGAAAGAGGAAGGGTGGCGTTAATGGAGGTTTTTTATTTTCAAAGAGAGAGAGAAAGGTGGAGCAGGAGTAGTGTTAAGGGAGGTTTTCGAAGAGAGAGAGAGAGAGAGAGAGAGAGAGAGAGAGAGAGAGAGAGAGAGAGAGAGAGAGAGAGAGAGAGAGAGAGAGTTCTCTCTTTGTTTCAGAATGGTGAAAAATGAGAGATGAATGTAATAAATAGGGTTTGTTAAATTTAAAGGATTTAGCTTCGGTTATTATTAGACGCTAACATTGTTAGCGTCAGTTGATAACCAACGCTAATAATATAAGCATAGCGTCAGTTGATAACCAACGCTAATAATATTAGCATCTAATAATAACCGACACATAAAATAAAGAGAAAATTACGTAGGAATACGTGAATATCAAAATATTCACATAAATATTACTACCTATTTAATTGTTTAAAATATCGTTATATACTTCTATTACTTTATAAACGTATACTAAGACGGAGATAAAAGCACCTATTTAAGTGGTACTGTATCTAACTTTTTATTTTTTAACTTTTGCGTCAATGTTGTTTGTTTATTTAATTTTTTTCTCTTTATTTTATTATTGAATTTTCTTCTCTATTCATTCTCTTTTTTATAACTTAAAAAAAAAATTCTGACCACACCAGTAATTAATTTTACTTAAACACGTGCACAACTCTGATTAAGCTTTTAATATTAACTTTTTTATATATAAGTTGCTTGCTCTTTCCATTCTTTTAATAATGGTTGGTGTTGTTATTTTTAATATGTTTTATTATTATTATTATTATTATTATTATTATTATTATTTGGGAAAATGGTAGCATTAGTTTTAATATTTTATTATTTTTACTATCTATATTATGTCTTTCTTATTCATAATTTTTAAAGTCTTTTTCAATCATACGGGTAATTATTTGAGAAAATAATGTAATAAGTTTTAATAGATTTATAAAATAATTTGTCAATAAATTGAATAGTATCTTAAACATCATATGAGTTACATTAAAAAAAAAAAAAAGTAACCGTATTTTATACAATAAAATAACATAATATAACCTAAAAATATAAAAAGGAAACAAGAAAGTTTCTTTTAATATTAGTCGTCATTTTTTGGAGACATAAATATATATGTTTCTCACATATTAAATTGCTTATTTGATTATTTATATATTTGCAAAATTCTGAAATAAATTTTTTAATAGAAAAGTAACCTATTGATATCTTATTCACATTAAAAGCAACTAAATGATTACTTTTTTTTTTTTTTAAATTTCCAAAAAGCGAAAATTTCTAGAAACGAGATTTTTCCAGTTTTTTCTATTTCAATAATTGTTTTGAATTTCGATATGTATGCTGATGTGGCACAACGGTATTTGTGCAAATATTTTTCTTAAAAGTATTTTTGTAAATAAAATCAACTTTAGGTATAATATTGAAAAAATCCCTAAAATAAATTTGTTTTATAAAAATTAATTTTTTGTCGTTGGTTTTCAAATTAGCGTTGAAGTAGTCACTAACGCAAAATATTACTTTTTTGCGTCAACTGATAACTGAAGCAAAAGTTTTGCCTTTGTTTTTTCATTATTATGGTTGTTGGCGCGTAGTGTTGACCAACGCAAAACTGTTTTGTAGAGTGAAAACAAATATCAAAATTTAATACATTTTTAAATTTTTTACTAATTCAGCACTCTTTTATTTTTTTTAATTCAAAAAGTATACTATAAATAATATGAGTGCAAATATAATTTTTGTATACTATTAATAAATATTGAATAATTATCAACAACAGTATTTTTTTTTTTTTAATTTAATTTGTATCTTCTACAGTATAATTATAAATAGTAAAATAAATATAACATTATCTTTTTATAAATAGTTCAGGAAGTATGGCTATTATGTGCTGAATAAAGAGTGAAAGTGGGTTGAGATTTAGGAGCATTGCTAAATAGAATGAGTCAGCTATAGGCAAATATGCATGGGCAGTGGCAACGAAGTAGGGACACATGCACTTTAGGTTCAGTAGGTTCATTGAAATTATAAATAAGGATTGGTGGGCTTAAACAATCCCAATTAGTATGGTGCATTCTTTCATAAATGGGAAGTATATAATCAGTGATGGGTACGCTCTCATTTGCTCAACTCAACCGAAAGTTTATTAGTGTAAGGAAGTTTGAAATAGAATCTTTATACTGAAGCACATATTTATTTTGTGAAACTCGGTGTTGGACAGATTACAAGTGAAAGGTAGGTTGTTGAGATTTAATTTAGTTCAAGATTCAATGCTTGTTGTGTGGAATGAACAAAGAAACAAAAGACTATATATATTTGTTCTTTGAACGTCATTTGAGCAATCTTTGTTGGTCTCATATAAAGGAATGGATGGAATGGAGAACCTTTGCCTCCACGATTCCAAGGCTTCTTAGGTGGATAGCTCGGGCAAAGATTTCTAAATTTCGAAAACAGGTGTATATGCTTGCATCTTTGGTCATGTCAAAATGAAGTTTATGCAACCAAAGAATCTTAAATAATAGTAAATGAAGCTATTCACATTATTATTATTATTATTATTATTATTATTATTATTATTATTATTATTATTTAATAAAAAGCTATTCACATTATTATTTTGAATAAAGTAAATTTTCATTAAAAAGATAAATCATCTATTATAATAGACATCAACTCAGAGGGAGAAGAGCTCACACTGAAATTGTGATCACCACAAGATAATGACCAACTTTATTAACAGAATATTTAACAAAACATAAATAAAAAATGTAAAAAATAAAAGTAAATATCTTCACTCATTAAGGAAAAAAAAACACAAAATTTGGAGCGTTTTTTCAAAATCAAGTAGTTTCTTGGGGGATGTTTCGAATATTAAGTTAAATAATAATGTTATTCTTACGTTTCCTAATAAATACATTGCCGTTTTCAACAAACAGCTATTCCTTGTAATTGTCATTTTAACATATATATATAATCACTCTTGTAATAAATTGTTGACGTTACGTAGTTTGAATTATGTCGTCGTACTACATTTCAATGATGACTTGTCGTTTCCCTATCACGTGTTATCTACCCTATCTTCGTATCTAATTATGATGGACTTTTGTCAAAAAAAAAAAAAAATTAGGATGGACTTCAATTAATTTTCTTCAGGGCCCGTTTGGTACGCAAGATTAGACTAGACTGGACAAGATTAGATTATGCTGAAAGTAATCCTGTGTTTAGTTTAAGAATGGACTGGACTATTTTATTTATTTCTTTTTAGAAAAAAAAAAACTTAAATTAAAATAAAAATATATAATATTAAATTAAAATTAAAATATATAATAATAAACAAATAAAAAATGAATGATCCACAGCAAAAAAAATAAAAATAAAAATAAAAAATAATTAAATTATAAAATTAAATAAAATAATATATCCTATATAATCAAGTATATATCATAAATATATAATAAAATAGTTTAGCATATTTTTTATTTAATAAATAAATAAAATAGTAAAATAAAATTACTTGAATAATATAAAATTGTTTATGTTAAACACTAATTTAATAAAAATATTAATTTTTTAAAATATTTATATAAATTTTCTAGTCATTTAAAAATAATATATAATTTTATTGTCATATTGTTTCTCTCAGAATCAATTTAAGTAATAATTGTTTAATTAACAATATTTTAAATTTTAAAAAATTATGTATAATAATTTAAATTTATACATTTTTACTAATTTTAATGAATAAGTTTTTTTAAAAAAAAATTATAAATAAATATGTGATAATTCTTTCATTTAAATTCTTATTAAATTTAAAATATATTAATAAAATTAAAATTAAAAAAACGATTAAAAAAAATCTCATCTGCATGGGATTATTTATCCCATCCTACTGGATGGGATAAATAATCCCAGACATATGAGATTAGCTGGATTAATTATCCAGACTTCTGTCATCCCCAAACACTGGATTGGACAAATTAGCCTGGCTAATCCAATCCAGTCTTGCGTACCAAACGGACCATTAATGAATTTCTATACTATCACAAATTCACTCGTATTTTTTCTAAGACCATCTCCAACCAGCTCTCAAATTTGAGGTTGCAATAGATATTCATCTTGAACGTAGCACTATCTTCACATCATATATGCAATCTTTGCTACTATATGCAGTGTACTGTAGCAACTGCATCTTTTTTTTAATTATTATTAATATTTAATAGCTGATTTTTGTTTATATATTGTTTAATATTAAAATATATTATATTTTATTAATATAATAATAAAATGTATTTTTTGGTGTAAATTTTAGTATTGTGGTTGGAGTGAAAATACTTTTTGACACTAAATTTAATGATAGTGTAACACCAAATTTAATGTATCCTTGGAGATGCTCTAAGAGCATTGTTATTGTCAGGGCCGGGAAAAAAAAATTGGGCCCTTATCTTAGAAAAAATGTGGTATTTTTCAAAATCAGTAAAAAAAATGTATAAATTTAAAAGAGAAAAAAACAATTTTGGGCCCCTGGGCTGGGTGGGCCCTAGGCACAGGCCTAGTCCGCCTATGACCAGGGCCGGGCCTGGTTATTGTATAGGAAACTTTACATAATATACTGATTTTTGCCATTTTCTTACAAAAATACTGTTGAACGGTATTTTTTACTTTTTTATTGTGTATTTTTATAAGTTTCATACTGTAGTATACTGTGTTTATTCATTAAATTTTTTTTTACGGTTGTTTACCATAATTTATTTTTTTAACGTCGATTTCACTGTTCTTGCTCCATCTTGCTGGAATTAATGATTCTTTTCTGGGTGTTCTCGTGGTGTTGTGATGGTTTTATCCGTGTGTGTGGAAGATGGAGGCTATAAAATGCATTTCTTCTTCTTTCTCTATGGTTATTTTGTTGGGTTTTATGCCCTAAATAAAACTCAAAATCAATGTAATCCATTTTATTCATTATCAATAAAGAAACAGAAGTATTTTTCATTCATTTGTGTATGTTTTGGTTCATGTTATCAATTGCTTGTCTATTTGATTTATAAATTCATCTGAAACCCTTTTCACATACTTGATCCTGTTTATTGTGTTGTCAACACATTGGAAAGTAAACATGACTATGTGAATAAAGATTCCTAGATTTATCAGACACAGGGTTTTACTGATATTATATTCTACAACAGAGTTTACTTGCATTTGGTATAATGCTATGTTCTTTCTAGAGCATTGGTTAAAGTAAAGCTCAGGTTGGGTGCATGGAGTATGCATCGGAAGGGACCAATATTGAACTTTGAACTAGATTTAATAAAATTTACCGTAATATCTATTCAAGTCAATATCGTCTAGTTGATCCTAGATCAAATGATCTCAATCCTGATATGATTAGGTTCAATCTCAAGAGTGTTATTCAAGTTCTTTGATTTGTTAGTTAAGCCTATTTATGGGTCAGGGTGATACGTACATTTTGGGAACACGGTAGTGCAATTGAGTGGGAGCGCTAACATAAATATGGAATCTATAGCTTCTATCTGACGAATAGAAAGTAAAGAATGATTTCCTTCGAGCTTGACCAAACGAAAATAAATGGTGGAGTACTCATTTCACATAGCTGAAATATCATTTATACGGGGTTAAGTGTTTTAAGGATAAAATACATTGTAGGGTGTTACGGTAATCTAATCCATTTACAGTGTAGATCATTCATATAGAGGATCATTGATCAAATTAGGATTATAACAATGGATAACTAATGACGTGTCTATATGGTGGAACATATAGAGCGTTCTATATACTGAGAGTGCAATTCTAAGTTCTATGCGTGGATTCAACGAAGAATTAATAAGTCAGTAAATTTAGGTTATAAATTCTTGATCTGCTTATTGGAAGCTCGGTTATATAGACCCATGGTCCCCCCACTAGTTGAGACAATATTACTTGTAAGACTCATTTAATTGGTTTTGATTAATCAATTATAATTGTCAAATTAGACTATGTCTATTTGTGAATTTTTCACTAAGTAAGGGCGAAATTGTAAAGAAAGAGTTTTTAGGGCATATTTGTTAATTAAGATACTTTGTATGGTTTAATTAATAAATATGATAAATGACAATATTATTTAATAATTATTTATAGTTATTAAATAGATAGAATTGGCATTTAAATGGTTGAATTTGAAAATTGGCATTTTTGAGAAAATGAGATGCAGAAATGATAAAACTGCAAAATTTGCAAAAAGTGAGGCCCAAATCCATATAGCCTTGGCCGGCCACTTTTATAGGGTTTATCATATGATATTTTCATTATTTTAATGCCAAATAATTCAAACCTAACCCTATGTGGTATGCTATAAATAGATAGTGAAGGCTTCACGAAATATATATACTTAAGACTTACACATCTGGTTTCCTTCAGAGAAAAACTTGAGCCTTCTCTCTCTATACCTAGCCGCCACCTTCTTCTCTCTCTTCTTCATTCTAAATTTCGAACCTCTTAGTGATAGAGTAGTGCCCACACACAGCAAGTGATACCTCAATCATAGTGAGGAAGATCGTGAAGAAAGACATTCAACAAGAAGGAGATTCAACACTAAAGAAAGGAGAGAAAGGATTCCAGGTTCAGATCTTGATAATACTCTACGACAGAAAGGATACAAAGGTTAGAGATCTGAACGGAAGGAGACATATTATTCTGCTGCACCCAATGTAAGGTTTCTCATACTTTATATGTGTTTAATTTATAATCGTTTTAGAAGTTCGAATTTAGGGTGTTAATCAACATACTTGTGAGTAGATCTAAGATCTTGGTAAAATAATTTCCAACAACTGGCCTCAGAGCCATGGTAATTGATTTTCTTGCAAGAAATTTGGACTTAAAACGATTTTTTTGTGTTTTGGATGGTATCGTGTTGTTTTGTGTGTTGTATGATGATTGATTGATATTTGTGAATTTTCGTGAAAAATAATTAAAAATCTGTTTCTGGAATTATTTTTATTGGATAGTTTGGAAAAAATTAAGCAATTTATTTTTTTATAGAACTCAATTTCGATTTAATTTGAAATAGTTATGATTTTTTGAAGTTCGAAAAATATCGGGATGGTGCAACTGTCACACTCGCGCGCATGAGGGGCTTCCCTCGGACAGCACGCGCTCAGACACGGTTTCGTGTCTGAAACCGAGCCTTCCGCGCGTGGAGAGGCTGCATGCAGCCTTCTGCGCCGGCATTCCTCGGTCAGCTCCTCCCTTGCACTCGCGCGGACAGTATGCACATGCAATGCATATTGTCCGTACAACTCGCAATTTTTCGTTTTTCTTCGATTTTTCATGCTATTTCATGGAATTAACTTCCGATTTTTTGTGTAGTTTTGTATTTTGATTTTTACTTTTCAATTTTCAAATCTAATATCATAAATAACTTAATTTAAATTTTTTAAATTTAATTTTAGATATTAGTGTAATTTGAATTTGAAAACAAGTAAAAATCTATCTTTTTGCTTGATTTTATATCTTATTTTTAAATTTGATTATTTTATCTTATTTTTTAAATTTAAAGGTCAGATATTAAATATTTTTTAAATTATTTTTTTTTAAATTATTTGACCTTATTTAAATTTAAAATAAGATTACTATAATCATGTAATTTTAAATAGAAGTAAGATATTTTGCTAACTTTTAAATTTTGTTATTTTTTATTTAAATTAAATTATAAAATCTGAAAAATATTTATTTTTTTTATTTTATATTTAATTTATAAAATAACTTTAAAAATTTAAAAGGTGGTTAGCAATTATTTTTGAAATGATATTTAGGTTAGTTGAAACCTATTTTTTCAAAAATTGTAGGTTTAATTTTTAAATTTTTTTTATTATTTTATTTTAATAAAAAACCGATTTTTTTTTATTATTTAATTATTTTTGAAAATTATTATTTAAAATTAAATAATTTCTACATCCAACTATCCAATTCATCTTGTTGCAGGAGTATGTGTTTTAGCTTGTTTGTAAGTTTTATAAAACCTATTATTGCTTGATCTAAATTGTCATGGTTAACTTGTTGACAGATCCAATGATCTGATTTTAACCCATGGTTCAATTGTCAATAGGTCAAGTAAATAATTGTAACAGGTAAATTTTACAATCTTCTTTCATCTGTGTATAACCTAGCAACATGATAGGATCCATCCAAATGTGTGCCTGTGTAAGCCTATATGTTTAATTTTGTTATAGATGCATATAGGTTGTTGTTGCTAAATAAAATATCATAGTTTTTGATAGATTTTATTTAGGCCCATTTAGTTTTTGGGCCTATTCAATTAATAACAGTTATTCATTTTAAGGTTAAATTCCTCTCTTTTGGGCCTTGTGTGAGAGTTGGGGGCCATAGAAGTGGGTACGACATACTGAACCCAGCTCCCCCTCACATGAACTACCCCAATTGTGAAGGCCCATTTGCCTGATTTGGATAACTGTACTAGGTTAATTAAATTAGTTTAACCTAATAAAATTGATTAGCAACATAATTAATTTCATTTATTTTGAAATTAATTTAAGAAAAACATAGTTTAATGAATTATATTCTAAGCTAAACTATATGTATTTTCTTGTATTTAATTAAATATAGAATTATAACCAACTAGATTTTTTTTGAAGCTTAATTTAAATTTTTCATTAAATATTCCTATTTAAGTTGAAAATTAGTTATCTCTAACTAATCAACTTAAATCTAAATATCTTTTGAATTTCAAATTTCAAAATTAAGTTGAGGAATTTTAGGAATTGGTTATTAAGATTCTTTAGATATTTTTTAAGTTGATATTTTTTCAAATATTAACTTAAAATGGAATATTTTCAAATTAAGTGGTTACAACTTAATTTTATATTTAATTAAATCTAATTTGAAAAATATTTAAGTTATTTTTTTAGATTCTTCTAAAACAACTTAAACAAGATATTTTCAAATTTGTTCCATTATTTTCGAATTTAAATAATAATTGAAATTTAATTAAAGTTAATTTTTTATTTAAACCAACTTTAATTTGTAATTTTTCATTATTATAATACGGAATAAATGATTAAATAAAATACATATTTTAAAATAATGAGCTTTAATCAAGATACATTCGATCTCCATTGTTGGTTTTACATAACTTTTGTTTTAGTGAGTAATCCTTCCTAATGGAGGAACGTTCATTAGCAAGTTAGCAGCGTTTAATCTCGAAAGATAAGTAGCTTTGTAAGTGTTTTATATGGTATGGATCACCCTAATGGTGGCGACTGTATTTGACTTACAAAATATGAAACAATGGTGGAAGCTCATAAGATAGAATTGCCTTGACTCTCGCCTAAACGGGACAACGCTGAATTCCAATCTTGATCGAATCAAAGGTTGCTAGAATGATTATCATTTTAGATGAATTGACAACTCTATTCAATGAATGATGCTTTGACTCTCGCCTAAACAGGACATTGTATCAGTTTGTTGAAAACCTTGGAAAATAAACTATGTTAGATTTAGTATTTTTATAACATATGTGATTATTTGTTATTTTCTGAATTGTGTATGAATTTCTTTGAACCAACACCTTACTTCTGTTTTATTGATGTATTGTAGTGCCAATATGAATAACCCTCACCCCGATCCACTCCTAGTTAATATCTTAGCAAAAGAACTCTATAGTGTGAAAATGCATCCTGGTAGTTGCATAAACTCGCACCTGTTGATGATGAATCTGAAGTTCCAAAAGGCAAATCTACTAGGAATTGATTTATCAAGAGAACAATGGGTACAATTCATTCTTAATAGTCTTCCTCCGGAGTATGATGGATTTGTTGTATCTTACATGATCAACAATTTTAACTCCTCTGACATGGACAAGCTCGAAGCAAAATTACGAGCCCATGAACGAAACTTGATTGCAATGGGACCTCCTGGGTTTGCAAATCTTAATCAGAGGAAAAGGATTAAGCATGAAGGCTCTAGCAAAGCTGCTTCTTCAAGTACAATTATCAGACATAATCTTCTATGTTAGAATTGTAATGAAAAGGGACATCAAGAAGAACGATGTCCCCGGCTTCTAAACAATTCAAACGAAGGTGATGCTTTTGTCTTTGAATCATGTGTTTTAGAGAACGACAAATCCACTTGGATTGTTGATTCTGGGCCTACTAACCATGTATGTTCTTCATTGCAGCTGCTTGAAACCTGGGAAAATCTGCTTCCAGAAGAGTTAAAGCTTAAAGTTGGGAATGGCGAGTTAGTGTCGGTCAAAGTGTTGTGAAAATTGTGTACGCAAGTATACGCAATCGTAACAAGTAATAAAGTGATAAATCGAGTATCGTCTCCACAGGGATTGAAAATTGGAAATTGATTTATAAAACTAATTACTCACAAATTGGTTTCAACAATAATAAAATAAAGTGATGAGAATATGTAAAAAATTAACAAACACAAACTACGAGGAAAGCAAGCTAGAATTATTAAATTGGTCTAAAAATGCAAAGTTGATATAATGGTGCTAAGGAGTATTGTTGTAAATTGATAATGTCAACTAGGAATTTAAAATGTCATAATCCTTTTTCCAAAGGGTTTATGGTTTAATTCTCTAATTAATTAACATATTCCTATGCCCAATTAATTTTAAGAATACTAATTTAAGCACAATTCCTTCAAGCCATACATGGTAAATAACATATTCCTATGCCATTTACAAACTACATTTTTCTAAAGTGATATTCATGCATCATTCAAGCAATTCCACTAACCCTATTTTTTCCAAAATCAAGATTAGCTACTACTTACTAATGGTGATCAAGCAAAAGTAAGCAATTGCACAATAAACACACTTGAATGAACAAAACCAATTTACTAAACATAGCAACAAAATACCAAATTACAATTTAAGTCAACAAAATAATTCTAGCAAAATAAAAATTAATTCATAATTGTGCAAAAATTACAAAGTTTAAAAGAAAAGAGAGATAGAAATAACAACCCATTTGGAGCTTGTCACAATACTCCAAGTTCCTCTTCCAAATTTCTTTTCTTCTTCCTTTGAATAATTGCCAATCTCCAAAATAAAAATGCTAGATTAAAACCCTAAATAAAACTCTCTCTCTCTCTCTCTCTCTCTCTCTCTCTCTCTCTTTTTTTTTTTCTTTTTCTTCTTTTTCTTTTTCTTCATTTCTTCACTGTGTGGTTGCTGTAGGCGTCAGGAGCAGCAGCAAGACCCAGCCGCCTTCCTCTTCTTCAAGTCAATCTCTCCATCTTTTTAATTCACGCCCCCTCTTTTGAGTATATATAACAATATATAAACTCTTCCAAATTCATGCCAAGCAAAACCCTCCTCACTTGGCCCATTCTCTCTTTTCACCTTGTATACATTTTTTTAACAAAAAGGCCTAATAAAGAAAAAAAAAAAAAACACACATTAATCACTTGGGCTTCAATTAGTTTATGGACTTTAATATCATTTTTTTTTCAATTTTAGCAATAAGCCCAAAATATACATTTAATCTTTTTTTATAAAAATACACAACATTGAGATTAATACTTACAAAAATGGGAAACTAAATAAAACTGATAAAATATTTCAAAATTTAACTAAAACTAATCTAAAAATGTTAAAATTAATATTTATTTAAAACTAACTAAAAATCACTAAAATAAACTAAAAATACTTGAGAACAAAGCTAATTTAATGCCCAAAAAGATATAAATAACTCTATTTTCATAGAGTTATCACACCCCAAACTTAAAACTTTGCTTGTCCTCAAGCAAAAAGAAAAATAAACAAAATAAAGCAAGAGACAATATGACACTAAAGTTGGTGATCTTCAAATTTTTCTTAAAGATTGATTAATGAACATAGCTTAGAGAAAAAAAAAATAAATAAATAAAGATTGTCCAATGATTGTGAAAAATTCAAGAATAAGTTTCATTCCAATTTTGATTATTCCAAGTGTGTGTGAAATGCCTTTTCTCAAAATATTACTTGCAATTTAGATCAATTTATGTAAATATGAAATAAGCACAAAATCTCTAAAGTAACAAATTCTCATAGGTTTGTTTTTCATCTCTCTCTCCACTAATGTAGACAAACACAAAACCAAAGATCAAAAGGACTTTTTTTTTTAAGCTTGTAATGTAAGGCTTAGGTGAAGGTGGTTAAGAGAAGTCGTTTTTGGCTCAAATCACCTAAAAGCACCTTAATTTTCCTAAGACCAAAATGAGACCTTACACTTACTTCCTCAAAGAATATCCCGCAAAAAATTTGAGTATTAACATTGCCATTATTTATTGCCCCAAAATTTTCCAAAATAATGTGCTCCCAGGAGTTATAGCAATGCTTTAGCATAGCATTTTTTTCCTGTGTCTCTGCTCCAGAATGCTGAAGCAATGCTATAACACCTGAGACTTCAAGCTTCTAAAAAAAAAAAAATCTCTCTTTTTTTTTTTTTTTTTTTTTTTGCAAGGGGTGGCACACCCCAAACTTAATTTTCAACACACTTCTTTCAAGGGGTGGCACAACCCAAACTTAAGTTTGAACACTCTTTCTTTTTTTCAAGGGGTGGCACACCCTAAACTTAATTTTAAACATTCTTTCCTTTTTTTTTCTTTGAATAACTAACAATACAAATATAATAATGACAATATACACAAAATATGGTAACTCTCCCCCAACTTAAAATTCAATATTGTCCCCAATGGTGAGAATAATAGAGTACCACAATGAGAACACTCACCCAATTGTCACTCTACCAAAATTGCACCCCTCCCATCCCTTTCATGACACAACAAACAAAATCTTAGAATAATAAAGTGCTCAAAGGGTATATGGTGAGAAGATTTGTATTTAGCTAGGCTTACATATGGTAAAACAAAAATAAAGGGATTCAATTATGCTCAAAGGGGGTGACTAGGGATAAAATAATACTATGGTTGGCTCAAAAGGCTCAAACGGTCCAAAGATGGCCTAAATCATGTCTTTGGTTAAGCATTGTCTAGGATTTCGCCTCAAGAGAGAATCAAACAAATTCTAAGACTTGTGAGATCACAAAATCTTATATTTACACAAACTTTCACCAAATCACACACAATTAAATAATCAAGGCATTTGCGCTCAAAATTGGACATATCTCAATCAAAATGAAACTAGCACAAGGATTAGTCACAAGCTCAAACAATATTTACATTTTTCAACAAGCTATGCACACTATCAATCATGTATTAGAATGTGAAAAATCACCAAACCAAAGCACATATGCCTCAAATTTTTTTTTTTTTTTCAAACAAGCAAAATTAAAGAAAAGAAGAAAAAAAAAAAATATTTAGTTTCCCAAACCATTGTATGCACAAAATTCTCAAATATGTGTGAGCAAGTTTAAAATTAATAAAGAAGAGTTAAAGAGGAACTCCCTTTCAATTATGTGCAAACTCGCTAGTGTCAACCTCCATAAGTGCGCCCAATTCCACTTGACTTTATGCTCGCACCTAAAAGAGAGAAAAAGAAAAGAAAGAAAGAGAAAAAAAAAACTACAATGCAATTGTCAAAGCCATTTAATATTGCATGTTTATTGAATTTAAAACAAAATAAAGACAAAGTTTAGAAAGCTCGGGTTGCCTCCCAAGAAGCGCTTGATTTAAAGTCGTCGGCTTGACTTTTTGAGAAGCACTCATCAAAGAGCGGCTTCCGCCCATAGAGAGTGGCATATGCCCTCACAAATGGGTCTTTGTCATGAACGCCCTCAAGGTTGGCGAGATATTGAATTGATGAGCGCAAATGTTCAACTTTTCTTGACTTCGAAGAATTGGCATGATGGATGCCAAGGTACCATGCCAATGGTGGAGGAGGAGGTAGTGGCCAAAAAGGATCTTCATAAACATAATATTCCATTACCATGAGCTCTTTGACTTGAGGAATGCAAAAATGCTCTTGCTGAATTTTTTCAAAAACTAGACAGTTTTGCTGTGGTAATGCTACAGCATTATGAGCAGCAATAAATGTTGACCAACTTGGAATGCTTGCTTCCTTATCTTTTATTTCACTACTTTGGATTGAAGTGAGCTCTTGTAATTGCTCAAAATTTTCCCCAAGTATCTCCAACTCATCACCACTCCTCAAAATGACATTTTCATTTTCTTCTTCCTCCCTTGAATTTTCCATATCAATACCCAAAGTTTCATGGGGTTTAGCATACAACTCATTGACCAAAAGCTCAAATTGATTCTCCAATTTCTTCAAGGATGAAGCTTGGCTTTGAATTAAGGCATCATTTTTCGCCATGAACTCCATAATCAATGCCTCAAGTGAGCTTGGTTGAACCATTTGATGAGGCTCTTCTTTTATGTTGAACTCTTGAAAATCCTTCAATTTCTCATCATTTGGTACTTGAGTGTAAGTGTCAAAATTTGGCTCCAAATTGTTGTAGTTGTCCTCCCAAACATGATTATTGTTTGGACAATTACAACACCACTCATTGTACTCCGCCATGTCTTCCAACATCCAATAGGCTTCATCGATTGATAATTGGTAGAAATTGGTGGTACCATCTCCTCTTTCTACCCATTTTCGTGTGCTTGGATTCAACCCATTTAGGAAGATTTCTAATTGACACTCTTTGGACAACCCATGATATGGAAACCTCACTAGAAATGCCTTGTATTTCCACCATGCTTCATACAAGGGCTCCAAGTCATGTTGAACAAAATTCATAAGGACTTGTAGATGAGACATCTCAAGACCTTGCAAAAGAAACCAAAACAAGACAAACAAAGCGTAAAATAGAACAAGGAAAATAGAATAAACAAATGAAAAACTAAAAAAAAAAAAAATTGATAGTAATTAAGTTCTAAAAATAAAATTTCACTAAATCAATCCCCGGCAACGGCGCCAAAAACTTGTTGTGAAAATTGTGTACGCAAGTATACGCAATCGTAACAAGTAATAAAGTGATAAATCGAGTATCGTCTCCACAGGGATTGAAAATTGGAAATTGATTTATAAAACTAATTACTCACAAATTGGTTTCAACAATAATAAAATAAAGTGATGAGAATATGTAAAAAATTAACAAACACAAACTACGAGGAAAGCAAGCTAGAATTATTAAATTGGTCTAAAAATGCAAAGTTGATATAATGGTGCTAAGGAGTATTGTTGTAAATTGATAATGTCAACTAGGAATTTAAAATGTCATAATCCTTTTTCCAAAGGGTTTATGGTTTAATTCTCTAATTAATTAACATATTCCTATGCCCAATTAATTTTAAGAATACTAATTTAAGCACAATTCCTTCAAGCCATACATGGTAAATAACATATTCCTATGCCATTTACAAACTACATTTTTCTAAAGTGATATTCATGCATCATTCAAGCAATTCCACTAACCCTATTTTTTCCAAAATCAAGATTAGCTACTACTTACTAATGGTGATCAAGCAAAAGTAAGCAATTGCACAATAAACACACTTGAATGAACAAAACCAATTTACTAAACATAGCAACAAAATACCAAATTACAATTTAAGTCAACAAAATAATTCTAGCAAAATAAAAATTAATTCATAATTGTGCAAAAATTACAAAGTTTAAAAGAAAAGAGAGATAGAAATAACAACCCATTTGGAGCTTGTCACAATACTCCAAGTTCCTCTTCCAAATTTCTTTTCTTCTTCCTTTGAATAATTGCCAATCTCCAAAATAAAAATGCTAGATTAAAACCCTAAATAAAACTCTCTCTCTCTCTCTCTCTCTCTTTTTTTTTTTTCTTTTTCTTCTTTTTCTTTTTCTTCATTTCTTCACTGTGTGGTTGCTGTAGGCGTCAGGAGCAGCAGCAAGACCCAGCCGCCTTCCTCTTCTTCAAGTCAATCTCTCCATCTTTTTAATTCACGCCCCCTCTTTTGAGTATATATAACAATATATAAACTCTTCCAAATTCATGCCAAGCAAAACCCTCCTCACTTGGCCCATTCTCTCTTTTCACCTTGTATACATTTTTTTAACAAAAAGGCCTAATAAAGAAAAAAAAAAAAAACACATTAATCACTTGGGCTTCAATTAGTTTATGGACTTTAATATCATTTTTTTTTCAATTTTAACAATAAGCCCAAAATATACATTTAATCTTTTTTTATAAAAATACACAACATTGAGATTAATACTTACAAAAATGGGAAACTAAATAAAACTGATAAAATATTTCAAAATTTAACTAAAACTAATCTAAAAATGTTAAAATTAATATTTATTTAAAACTAACTAAAAATCACTAAAATAAACTAAAAATACTTGAGAACAAAGCTAATTTAATGCCCAAAAAGATATAAATAACTCTATTTTCATAGAGTTATCACAAAGCTAGAGGAAAAGCCCGCATCAAGTTTCAACAAAGATTTTTAATTTTAGAAAATATTTTATTTATTCCAAACTTTAGTAGAAACTTGATTAGTGTCTCATGTTTGCAAACACAATCTTATACATTGAATTTTTCGAGTTCTTATTGTTCAATTTCTCGTAATGGATTTCATATATGTGTTGCTCCCGTGGAACAAGGGCTTTATGTTTTAAGACCAAATACACAAATCTCACTAAGTAGTGAACTTTTCAATGTAGCTAAACCTAGAAACCTTAAAAGAAAAGAGATTGATAATGATGATCAAACTTATCTATGGCATTTACATTTAGGTCATATAGGTTTTGATAGACTCAAAAGGCTAACCAAAGACGGTCCATTGAAAAATGTCGTCTTAGGTGAATTGCCAGTATGCGAGTCGTGCCTAGAAGGAAAAATGACCAAACGTTCTTTCTCTGCAAAGGGAGAGCGTGCCAAACAACCCCTAGGGTTAGTGCATTCAGATGTTTGCGGACCTTTGAATGTAAAAGCCCGAGGTGGTTATGAGTATTTTGTCACTTTCATTGACGATTACTCTAGATATAGTTTTCTTTACCTAATGCAAAAGAAATCTGAAACGTTTGAAAAGTTTCAGGAGTTTCATGCTTTGGCTCAAAACCAATTAGCTAAAACATTAAAGATCTTGCGAACTGATAGGGGTGGAGAATATATGGATATGCAGTTCAAAGATCATTTAATTGGACTTGGAATTGAATCCCAATACACTGCCCCAGGCACTCCACAGCAAAATGGAGTTGCAGAAAGAAGAAATCGCACTCTTTTGGAAATGGTTAGGTCTATGCTGAGTTATTCAACTCTGTCTACGTCCTTCTGGGGATATGCTATACAGATGGCAAATGACATTTTAAATGTTGTTCCATCTAAAGCAGTCCCTAAGACACCCGTCGAACTATGAAACGGTCGTACACCTAGTTTACGCCACTACAGAATTTGGGGGTGCCCTGCTCATGTCTTGAGAAAGAAAGAAGGCAAACTTGAATCACGAACTGAAGTTTGCATGTTTGTCGAAAATTCTAAAGAGACTAGGGGTGGACTGTTTTATAGTCACAAGGATAACAAAGTGTTTGTTTCTACAAATGCTACTTTTCTTGAAGAAAACTATATTAAAGACAACAAACCGAAAAGAAAAGTTGTTTTAGAGGAAATGCTTTCAGATATAACTCCTTCCAATGTTCCGTCCTCTTCCACTCAAGAAGAGGATAATCCCACTCCCTCAGTCGAACCAACTGAGAAAACTACTACCAAAGTTCCTGTTCAAAAGATCATCGCTCCTCGTCGTAGTGGGAGGGTTTTCACAAAACCAGCTCGTTATGGCTTGGATGGTGAAATCAATATGGTCGTTGGTGACGGTATTGATGACGACCCATTAACCTATAAATAGGCAATGGCTAGTCCGCAACGAAAACGATGGTCAGCCGACATGGATTCAGAAATGGATTCCATGAAAAAGAACAAAGTCTGGGAATATGTAGACGCACCTGATGACTATCATCCAATCGGATGTAAGTGGGTTTACAAGAAGAAAAGAGGCGCTGGAGGCGAAGTCGAAACTTTTAAAGCTAGACTTGTAGCCAAGGGTTATACCCAAAGAGAAGGTGTGGACTATGAGGAAACTTTTAGTCCTGTTGCCATGCTCAAATCCATCCGAATTCTTCTCTCCATAGCTGCTGCTTTCGATTATGAAATCTGGCAAATGGATGTCAAGACTGCCTTCCTTAATGGGGTACTTGAAGAAACCATCTATATAGAGCAACCAGAAGGCTATGTTCTTCCAGGGCAGGAAAAGAAAGTTTGCAAATTAAATAAGTCTATCTATGGACTAAAGCAAGCTTCTCGCTCATGGAACAAAAGGTTTGATGAAATCATCAAGACCTACGGCTTTCTTCAGAATGAAGATGAACCTTGTGTTTACCAACTCAAGGAAGACCAAGTAGTAGTATTCCTGGTCCTTTATGTTGACGACATTTTGATTATTGGAAACAATATCAAGAAAATGAATAACATCAAGGAATGGCTTAACACTCAATTCGATATGAAAGATTTGGGTGAGACAGCCTATGTTCTTGGTATTCAGATTATCAGAAACTGGAAGAACAGATCTCTTGCTCTCTCTCAAACAACCTACATTGATAAAGTTTTAGAGAGATTCTCCATGAACAACACCAATGGGGCGAACATGCCTTCTAGATATGGTATCCGTCTATCTAAGGAACATTCTCCTACTGATCCTCAAGAGATAGAGGACATGGCGAAAATTCCTTATGCTTCTGCAGTTGGAAGTCTAATGTATGCAATGTTATGCACTAGACCTGACATCTGCTATGCAGTTAGAATCGTGAGCAGGTATCAGTCAAATCCAGGACAGGAACATTGGAATGCAGTTAAGTATATTCTAAAATACTTAAAGAGTACAAGAAATCTAGTATTAGTCTACAAGGGTGGTGCTTTAAATCCGATAGGCTATACCGATTCAGATTTCCAGGCATGTCTTGAAGACAGGAAATCTACATCTGGGATGGTGTTTACTCTTGGGGGTGGAGTAGTGGTTTGGAGAAGTGTTAAATAAACCGCGATATCGGACTCGACGATGGAAGCAAAATACATAGCTGCAGCAGAAGCTACTAAAGAGCTTGTCTGGCTAAGAAAGTTCTTCACCAGTATCGATGTCGTGCCTGGAATGGAAAAGCCTCTGGTCCTACTTTGTGATAATAATGGAGCAATAGCCAATAGTAAGGAACCTCGAAGCCATAAGAGAAGCAAACACATAGAAATGAAGTATCACATCATCAGAGAATATGTGGCAAGAGGGGATGTACTGGTTCAGAAAGTGGACACAGAAGACAACTTAGCAGATCCATTCACCAAAGTCTTGGCAGTAACTGCATTTGAAAAGCACCGTCAGAATTTAGGATTAATTAATATGTACTGATTAGTTTTATATTAGTGCAAGTGGGAGTTTGTTGGGTTTTATGCCCTAAATAAAACTCAAATTCAATGTAATTCATTTTATTCATTATCAATAAAGAAACAGAAGTATTTTTCATTCATTTGTGTATGTTTTGGTTCATGTTATCAATTGCTTGTCTATTTGATTTATAAATTCATCTGAAACCATTTTCACATACTTGATCATGTTTATTGTGTTGTCAACACATTGGAAAGTAAACATGACTATGTGAATAAAGATTCCTAGATTTATCAGACACGGGGTTTTACTGATATGATAATCTATAACAGAGTTTACTTGCATTTGGTATAATGCTATGTTCTTTCCAGAGCATTGGTTAAAGTAAAGCTCAGGTTGGGTGCATGGAGTATGCATCGGAAGGGACCGATATTGAACTTTAAACTAGATTTAATCAAACTTACCGTAATATCTATTCAAGTCAATATGGCCTAGTTGATCCTAGATCAAATGATCTCAATCCTGATATGATTAGGTTCAATCTCAAGAGTGTTATTCGTGTTCTTTGATTTGTTAGTTAAGCCTACTTTTGGGTCAGGATGATACGTACATTTTGGGAACACGGTAGTGCAATTGAGTGGGAGCGCTAATATAAATATGGAATCTATAGCTTCTATCTGGCGAATAGAAAGTAAAGAATTATTTCCTTCGAGCTTGACCAAACGAAAATAAATGGTGGAGTACTCATTTCACATAGCTGAAATATCATTTATACGGGGTTAAGTGTTTTAAGGATAAAATACATTGTAGGGTGTTACGGTAATCTAATCCATTTACAGTGTAGATCATTCATATAGAGGATCATTGATCAAATTAGAATTATAACAATGGATAACTAATGACATGTCTATATGGTGGAACATATAGAGCGTTCTATATACTGAGAGTGCAATTCTAAGTTCTATGCGTGGATTCAACGAAGAATTAATAAGTCAGTGAATTTAGGTTATAAATTCTTGATCTGCTTATTGGAAGCTCGGTTATATAGACCCATGGTCCCCCCACTAGTTGAGACAATATTACTTGTAAGACTCATTTAATTGGTTTTGATTAATCAATTATAATTCTCAAATTAGACAATGTCTATTTGTGAATTTTTCACTAAGTAAGGGCGAAATTGTAAAGAAAGAGTTTTTATGGCATATTTGTTAATTAAGATACTTTGTATGGTTCAATTAATAAATATGATAAATGACAATATTATTTAATAATTATTTATAGTTATTAAATAGTTAGAATTGGCATTTAAATGGTTGTATTTGAAAATTGGCATTTTTGAGAAAATGAGATGCAGAAATGATAAAACTGCAAAATTTGTAAAAGTGAGGCCCAAATCCATATAGCCTTGGCCGACCACTTTTATAGGGTTTATCATCTGATATTTTCATTATTTTAATGCCAAATGATTCAAACCTAACCCTATGTGGTATGCTATAAATAGATAGTGAAGGCTTCACGAAATTTACACTTAAGACTTACACATCTGGTTTCCTTCAGAGAAAAACCTGAGCCTTCTCTCTCTATACCTAGCCGCCACCTTCTTCTCTCTCTTCTTCATTCTAAATTTCGAACCTCTTAGTGATAGAGTAGTGCCCACACACAGCAAGTGATACCTCAATCATAGTGAGGAAGATCGTGAAGAAAGACATTCAACAAGAAGGAGATTCAACACTAAAGAAAGGAGAGAAAGAGATCCAAGTTCAGATCTTGATAATACTCTGCGACAGAAAGGATACAAGGGTTAGAGATCTGAACGGAAGGAGACATATTATTCCGCTGCACCCAATGGAAGGTTTCTCATACTTTATATGTGTTTAATTTATAATCGTTTTAGAAGTTCATATTTAGGGTGTTTGTGAGTAGATCTAAGATCCTGATAAAATAATTTCCAACACATACTTCATGTTGCACTTACTGCCATGGCTTACCACATTTGGAGGGTCCGAAATGATGTTCTTTAGAATCAAAAAGTGTGGTGTATTCGGCATATTGTACAGAAAATTAAGAGAGATTTGCAATATAGAATTTATCATGTAATGCCAAAAAAGGCTAAGGCTATAGATAGAGAATGGTTTATGGAAAGATGTACAAAATAGAAATGCAAGAGGAATAGGTGAAAAGCAATTGTTTGAGTTGAAATTGATGTATGTAATTGGTGATTGAGCAATACAATGATCCTTATTCATCAAAAATTATATTTATCTTATTTTAATAAACTTTTTAAATTTAATTTAAACATAGTATATTTTAACTTGAAATATAAATAATATATTTTTTATTTTTCTTAATCTATTTAATATACTAGAAATTAACAATAATAATTATAAAAAAAGTGAAGAACGGTTTGGACGGGTTAACCTGACCAAATTGACGAAATCACTGGACGGGTTGAATTTTTTCTAATTTTTAATTAGACGGGTTACAATTAAATATTTACAACTCGATATTTATATTGGGTGAGTAAAAATATGTTATAACCCGACCAAACCGACCGACGTACACCCCTAGTCATAATCACTTCCTCATCTTCTATGACATTAATCTCATTTTTCATTGGATCCTTACAATACCTACAATCTCTTGCATAGTGCCCGAATTTTCCACACACAAAACAATGGCCTCTTACTCCTTTGAATTGGTTATTGTATTTTCTTGGACCCAAATATTTTCCACCACCTTTATTATGGTTGTTTCCTTTGGAATGCTTATTTGAGACCGCATTGGCCTTAGAAATCTCATCCTCAGGCTCCTTCACATTTCCCTTATCTCTCAATCTCAATTCCTCTTTTGATTCGGATATGCTTTTGGATCTCTTCAACAAAGCTCACATTCAGTTTAATTTAGTATACATGGTAATTATTTTAGAATACTATAGGTCTTTGGTTTAATTTCTTTTAATTAGTAGGTATTAATTTAGTGTTAGTTATTAGTTACATACTAATTTTTTTTAAAAGAAATTAGAAAAATAAGTATTAAAAAAAATAAGAAGGTTAAGCATGACACATCAACTCCTTAAAATCTTCCTTTATATATATATTGATTGATGATATTAATATTGATTGATGATTGATATTGATATTGATTTATAAATTCTTATATCTTACATATTTTATATTTATTATTATACTATATATATATATGATATAATACAACTTTAAACATAATATATATATATATATATGATATAATACAACTTTAAACATATAATATATATTAATCTTATATTAATATATAATATGTCACATTTAAATATTTTAATCTATATTATATTATAATAAATAATATAACAATTTTTTTATAAATAAAATTCACCCAATTAAAATAAACTATTAAAATATTCACATTCTCTTTCTCCTCCCTTCCACCAATTTCTTCATCTCTATTTTATATGAATCATAATAGCTTATAATATTCATCATATTTTAATTTCCGTACCAAACTTATCTTCCTATCCCTCCAATTAAAAGTGGGTTTTTTTTTTCTTAGTTAGAAGAAACAAATGAAGTTGAAGGTTCAATAAAGATGTAAATAAATAGTAGAAAAGTAAAAAATAAATCATTTAATATAAAGTGTGCTCTAATTATGTGCCAAAATTGATATAAATTTGGCATATAACAAATTTTGTGCCAAATTTAGCACAATGATATAAAATTTAAACCACAATAAATGCACTATTTTTTTATTTACATTTATGTCATTTGTATTGTTTTATTAATATATTTAATTACGATATTAAATTATAGAATATTTATATTATTTTTTATTGTCTTACATATTAAAATAATAATAAATTGATTATAAAGTTATTAGTTTTTATTTTTTTAATAAAACATTATTTAAATATTAAATTTTACATTAAAATTTTGTAATTGTATATTGAAGCATAAAGTTAAAATTTAATATAAATTTACCACAAAAATATTTTTTATGTCAAAATATAACACAATTTTTAAATCTTCCATTAGAAATAGCCTTAGTTAAAGAAAAAAAACATATTGATAAATACAATTACATACAATGTTTGTGGAACATTGCTGAGTTAGTGGAGAGTGAGACAAAGGCCGATGCTTGTTAATGGGTAAAACCAATGGTTGATTGGTGATGTTATCAATGACTCATATCATATTTGATAATCAACCTTGTTTCTATTTTAATATACCAACTTCCTTTTCTTTATTCTATATATTCCTTGTCAACTTAAAACAAAATTATTTTGAGTACTCTTCAGAAGTTGAGATGTACCGCTTTAATTATTTTATATTATTATGAAATATTAGTATTATGTAATATTATAATTTAGAGAAAGAAAATAGAGAAGATATTAAAATTTTCTGAGTGTTTTATTTCAATAGTAATCTTCTATTTATACACATACAAAAGTCAAATATTAAGAAATTAAGAAAAAATGAAACTAATAAAAAGGAAATGTTAATTACATTAATAATAATAAATAAAAAATTTGGACATCTACATAATTAATAATATTTATAACATATATATTTTTTTTAATTATTGTATCCTTTTAAAAACTTTTGGGTGCACTACATCTCATCTAATTATAATTAGATTATATTTTTAAATATAAGAAGTTTTCGGATATGAAATTGTAATTATTTATAAATTCTTAATATTTACAAAACAGTGAATAATTACAAAAAAAAAAAAAAATAGTACTTAATATTGATAGTATAATTACACCCAATTCTTATAATATACAAATTATAGAGTGTAATTAAAGTCTATCAATTACTTCTAATTACATACATATAGTGTAATTAGAGATGGAAATTGGTCGGTTAATGTACGGGGAATGCAATCCCCGCCCCCATCCCCGTTACCTATTTATACCTCCATCCCCGCCCCATCCCCGTCTAATAACCAACGGATTCGGGGTAGGGGAATACCCATCGGTTATGGGGAACCCATCGGGTATCCATTAAGGTAAAATGAAAAAACAAATTAATTTAAAATAATTGAAAAAAATAAGTTAAACTAATATTCTCACAAATATTTATTATGCATTCATAATTCATAAAAGATAAAAAATAAACCTACTTAAAAAAGCATAACCTAATAGAAAATAAAAACTAAATATGTGTCAAAGTTTGAAAAAAAAACAAAAAAAATTATATATATCTATATCGGGGTCGGATATGGTGCGGATAGTATTATCCCCGCCCCCGCCCCATCCCCGCTTCGGGTATTGAAATTGTCCCCACCACCGCCCCATTAACCACTAAGATGGGGAATCCCCACCCCATTAGAAGCGGGTCCCCGCGGTTACCCATCCCCGCGGTATAAATTTCCATCTCTAAGTGTAATTAAGTAGCTAGATAAATATGCAAAACTATTCTTTTAACTATGTGTCTAAAATCTAATTCTCTCTTAGCTTTTCAAACACGCCTTTAGTTTTAACATATAGAAAAAAGTTTTAAATATTTTTTTTCATTGTAGTTATTTAAGATTTTCAACAAAATTTTAAAAAATTTAAAATAATTGTTCAAACATTTTATTATTCTTTTGTTTTCTTTAAAAATAAATATTTTACATGTATATAAATTAAAATAGATAGGCATACAAAATACTGTTTGAATTTTATTTTTAAAGAGTTAAAATTTGCTATTACCTTTAAATTATATAGGATATTTAAAATTATAAAAAGAATTAAACTAAAAAATTCTCCTAAATGTAAAAAAAAAAAAAAATACACCAATGCACTATAGAAATTTCCAATAGTATTTAAGACACGATGAGATGAATATGTATGAAAGAGAAATGCTAAAGGACACCCATAGTGCGTAATATTCTTGTGACGTGTAATATCGCTATTAGTACAATTTAATATCGGGTCCCACATATTTTACTTTAATAAAAATTATAGAGAACCGTTAACTAATTATAAAGCGTCACTTCATAAAGGTGCTAGGCACCTCAGTGCGAATTATCAATGCTCTTTATGAAATAGTGTGGATAGGAGTGTTCATCAAACTACTCACGCCGTGCAAACTGCTCCACAACATAAAAAATACAATTTGAAATTTTGTATGGTGCGGTTGTAATTTATATTTTTGCCAGATGGTGCAGTGCATTACAAAAACTGCATTTACGGTTTAGTTAGAAGAAAATGTTACAACCTGCATCACTCAAACACCTCTAGTTGGACTGTGGAATGGGTAAAAGAAAGTTGCAAAACATAAAAAATAAAAAAGGTAAATTGGCAAAGCACATTTCTTGTCAAAACAAAAGATGGTGACGCAAGCAGCGATGGAAGGAAAATATGATTTGAATCCACGTCGGCATCGACATGGCTTTGTGGGTGCGCATTGCGCAATCAAATAACGTTGGCTTCAAGAGAGAGAGAGACTGAGCCAAAACTAGAACAGAAAGCGGAAAGAGAAACAGTCTTTCTTTTCTTTTCTCTCTCTACTTTCTTCCCTCTTTCATGCAAAATTTCTCTTCTCGTAACAACATTTTCTCTTCTCCCAAACAGACCCTCTCGAGGTATTTTCCATTTCTTTTTATAGTTTTAATTATTTTTTTGTTTTAAAAATAGAGAATCTTTGTGATGTTGTGTGAGGATTGATCATGGGAGACACAGAGAGTTGTAGTAGCAGAGCCGCTGATTTTTCGTTGACTCAAAATCGACAGCACAAACAGAAAGTTCATACTTACAATGAAGTTCTTCATCGACTCATGGACTTAAACGTGGCTGAGTCAACGATTCCTGGTTTCGAGGATGAACTCTGGGCTCATTTTTATCGTCTCCCTGCTGGGTATATCCAAACCCTAGCTCTTACGTACATATATACGTATGCGTATGCTAAAAATATATAGAAATATGTGTATACACATTCTGTATATTTATAATTTACAAGTACAAAAAAGCTGAAAGATTATTTGTGTGTTTATTTATTAATTTGTTACAGTTCAATTCGTGGTAACGTACGGTATGGTGTATCCTCTGTTCTCATTGATTAGATTCTTTGAATATTTTTGGCCAAATATATTTAAATAATAGGATGTTGTCATTTTGACCAGGTGTGGTATTGGAGAATCTTTAAATATCGCTGTATGTGTTTTATTTATTTATTTATTTCTTTTATTGTTGTTGTTTTCTTGATGCTATTCGGAATAGAATTACGGTCACCATAGCTTGTTTGATCGCCTAAAAAAGTTCAAATTAGCATTGACCAAGTCTAATTAAAAGGCATGAATTATTACCAGAGTTGTTTATTATATCTTATTTTATCTGATCATATGAAGAAAATGTATATATAAAAATATATACATTTTTTATTTGATTTGGCACTCTTAGAATGCAATACCAATTTATTGATGTTGTTTAGCTTTTTAAAGGTATGCACTGGATGTCAATGCGGAGAGGGCACAAGATGTTCTTATGCACAAAAAATTACTCCAGTTGGCCCATGACCCTGCTACTAGACCTGCATTTGAAGTCCGTCCTGTCCTGGTATTTGATGCACAATACTAGTTTTGAATTTGTCGAAGTGGGAAAAATATAACACTTGAAGATTTTCTTTTAGCTTTTTGTACTATTATTCTTGTATTTGTAGATCAACTGTAAAATCCATTTGTATATTTAAGTTGTTAAAATTGACACTGAGAATTGGTTCTGGTTTGGAAAACAATTTCATAATTTTCCTTTTTCCTATTTTTATATAATGATGTAAGTTATCTCAGTTTAAGTATATCAGTATTAAAGGTTTATCAAGTAGTGATAGGCTAAATTGGATTGCTTATATCTCTCATGCAGGTTCATTTGGCTTCTGATCTAGGTGCACAAAGAATAGTGGAAACGCCATGGTCTTATGCAAGAAAACAGAGGTATTTTGCTAATGAAAATGGTAACATAGTGATTTATTGTGTAGAATAGAATGTTTGATGTTGTTTTCTCATCCTCTTACTCTTTTTTAATATGTCAGCATTCAACCTCAACAAGCCTTTGATTTGTCACCTGACCTAAGACTTGCTTTTGAAGCCAACCAATTCTCCATTCAAAAGTTGGATCATACTATGAATTCTCGGTAAATAGTCCTTAGATGTCTATTGTTATTCAGGAAACAATCGATTTTTCTACGGTTATTCTTTTTCTAGTAAGTTTTATTTCCAACTTTGTAATCTTTTTGCAGGCCAATGCATGAGATTACAATTTCCACAAATGACAAACCGAAACTTTTTTGTCAGGTGGCTTTTTATTTGTTTTGTAAGGATAATGTTTTGGTTTACTTATAATCTTTGCCGTCATTGTTGGTGGTGTTGACAACTCAACATTCCTTGTAATTCATCATATTTTCCTATGTACATTTTTAGTTGACATCTTTACTGTCTGAAGTTGGGTTGAACATTCAAGAAGCACATGCCTTTTCGACTATAGATGGCTACTCTTTGGATGTTTTTCTTGTTGATGGTTGGGCACTTGAGGTATTTTCATACTTCTTAAGGACAACTCTATAATGGATGCTAGCTTTTGTAGAAAGAATATTCAATTGTTTCAAAAAAAATTAGTAAATTTAAATGAATTTTAAAGCTTAGTGCTTTTGAGTTCTTTTGATTATTATGTTCCTAAATTTCTGCTTCTTCTTTTTTGGCAGTCTTAAATAGCTTAATTTTTCTATTTTGAACAACTTGAATTGTTTTGTAAATGTGTAGGAAACTGAGCAGCTTAAAGTTACACTAGCAAAGAAAATACCAAGGATTGAGGTAATGCAACTTACGGGTTTGACATTGTGACAGAAAATACCTTTGTATTTACTACTTGAAACTAGAAAAAAATAATGATCTTTTTTTGTCTTAATGACCTAAAAACAAACAAAGGGTTCGTGTTAGTCCTTTTACTATACCATCAATGTGGTATTAGACCCATAATCTAATTATTCATTGAAAATGTTAAATCAATCTATACGACGCAATGATTGGGAGAGAGGATGTTTTCAGGAAAATGATTTTCTAGGGACATAGAAGAGAAGAAGTGGAAGGCTATCTTTTTTTCTTTCACTTAATAAGTTGTTTTCATCTTTTTTCTGAATAGCATTTTAACTAACATGATAAATAGTGTTGTAGTTCTGGTACGTGTGTTTCATGTTTCTAACTTTCTATAGACACAATCAGCTCAATTTATGTGTAAATAAAATGACATTTCAAAATTGTATTGCTGAAGCATCCCAGGTTGAATCAGTTTATTTCTCCTGCTGGACAGCCAGAGACTGGAATGAAGCTGATATTCAATCATGCCGAGATCTGTAATGATGGATCTGAAGTCAGGGATTTGGATCTACGCTTGTTAAAATTTGAAAAGAAAATTGCAACTGGATCATATAGCGATTTGTGAGTTTCATCACCAGATTTTTTTTTCCTCCTTAAATGAATATGCTTGAATAATCTGATCTGATGATCCTAGGTACAAAGGTACTTTCTATAATCAAGATGTGGCTATAAAAGTTTTTAGGACTGAACACCTTAACGAAACTATTCAGAGGGAATTTGCACAAGAAGTTGATATCATGAGGTCTGTTTTTAATTCTGTTACTAATGTGGTGATGTTCATGCAAACACATTCTATTGTAATGTAAATGTTGTCTGTCTGGTTTGATAGCTTCACCAAGATGCTACTTTGAAAAAGTAAAAAAGCTTCCGTTATTTTGGCGGACTTGGTTCAGTGCAATCCCTTAGTTATCAAGTTGACAGTGATATTCCCTATTAGAGATGGTTCATATTGAAATGATGCAATTTCGTATAATTTTAATTGTATTTTTTTATTGGATGCATTTGTGTGATATTCTTGGAAAGCATTTTACTCTTTAAAACATGTAGGAAAGTTCAGCACAAGAATGTAGTCAAATTTATTGGGGCGAGCACCAAACCTCCAAGCCTGTGCATCATAACTGGTACTTGAATTACCTTTTCTAGATACAAAGTAATCTTTTAACTTTTTACTTTTGTATATTTAATTGGTAATATGGTTCGTTTCTTCTGTATTTAAATTTTCTCAATTGTATTCTTTTCATTGCAGAATTTATGTCTGGTGGAAGCTTATATGACTTTCTGAAACAAAGTGGTGTTTTGCCACTTCAGTTCTTGCTCAGAGTGGCAATTGATGTTTCCAATGGAATGAATTACTTGCACCAAAATAATATAATTCACAGAGACCTCAAAGCTGCTAATCTTTTGATGGATGAAAATGGAGTAAGGATTTTACTATTTATTTTTATATTTTGTCGTTATAATCTAGTCAGATCTTTTACTTGTTGGTCTTAAATTAAAGGAAGCACTCTTAAAACAAGCATATTCTTAGCCTTACAATTCATGTCATTACCTCCCTTAGCCACAACAACTTGCATTTTTTATGTTCGCTATTTTTTCTTGATACTAAAGGAATGCATATGCATGTGCATTCCATGTCCTTGTTGATAGGATCTTAACCAGATTATTCCAAGGCTGTGGTTTAGCATGCTGCTATGGATTTCAAAATGTTAAGCCTCAAATTTTTTTTGACAGGTTGTTAAGGTTTCAGATTTCGGTGTTGCTAGAGTGCAACCTGAGTCTGGCGTGATGACTGCAGAAACAGGAACATACCGTTGGATGGCTCCTGAGGTATTTATTCACTGAGTGCTTACTCGTTGTATCTTGTTCTTAATGAGTGGAAGAAAAAAAAAACACATGGAGAGAGAAATTCACGAGATGGATTTTGATCTCGACAAATGTACTAAAAGCATCTACTTGCGTTGAATTTTCCTTTTTCAATTTTATGTATAAAAGAGACACTCATATATTTGACAAGAGTCTTTGATGGAACTTTTTTTTTAAAAAAATAAAAATAAATAAACTAAAATGTCCTTTTTGACGACTGCATAATAAGTTCTCGGATTTAATGTACTTGCATCTTTTACATTGCAAATTGCATCAAATCAGTGCTTGATAAGGTGAACATGCCAACTTCATTTATGCTTGTGTGAATGAGAGTTGTTCAAAAGTTTCAAGCATCATAAAAGTTCGTAATCATATTTGGATGATTTCACTCATCACATCATAGCTTGATCAGTCCTCGCGTGCCATTTGGTTATGATTGTCATTTTTCATTCCGTGTCTTACATGTAATTGTTTGCTGTTGATAAATTAAAAGGTCATTGAACATAGACCCTATGATCAGAAAGCTGATGTTTTTAGCTTTGGGATCATGCTATGGGAGCTACTAACAGGGAAGGTAATGCCATCCAACTTTAATCTCATATTGACATAACATTATGGTTTGCTTTCTCTTCCCTACAAAAAGAAAATGCTTTCTTCAGTTACCAAATACAAATGCCTCTTTATATCTTTTCCTTTGAATTCATTTGTTGTGGCACAGCTTCCTTACGAGAACTTAACCCCATTACAAGCTGCGGTTGGCGTGGTTCACAAGGTATATTTCTTTATAACTGGGTGCAATATAATATATTTTTTGTTCGGGTATCCAAATCAGTGTAATCTATTAGTTTGGTAATAATCAGAAACTGGTCCAAATATTTGAGAATGCAACAAATATTCAATCTCAAAACAGTGAGACGTAAATAACCAAGAGGTTCATGAGGAAATGAATTTGCAGGGCCTAAGGCCTACAATTCACGAGCATACTGATCCAATATTAGTGGAACTCATGGAAAGCTGCTGGCAGAAGGAACCATCTTTAAGACCTCCATTCTCAGAGATTCTTGAGATTTTGCAGTGCATTTCCAATAGGGTACTGAAAGTTCGAAAACCTTTTTTCCCCAATATATTTTTTCTTTTTTTATTAAAAAAAAGTATGATTGTTTTGAAACAGATTAGTGATCCGAGGGTATGCAAGCAGAAGGAGAAGGCATCACCTATAATCCCAGCTTTTATGCATGGTCGAGGGCCAAGTACCAAATGAAGTAGGTTTCTGTAATTACTTTCTTGTAAAAATTTGCCTAGTAAATTAGTCTATCTTCTCTTGCATTAACCCATCGGGAAGTTGCTACTATGTCCCCAAAATTACACAAATGTTGAGGACACATATGGTGTTAGGCACTAATACCACATCTAATATAAAGTATTTACTATGTGGTCTTTGTAACTTAAGATTGATCTGTATTTGTGTGTGGTATCTAACAACTCACGTCTTATAAAAATATTAGTTCAAGTAGCTGCCTGTGTGAGTGTGTGGAAAGAAAATTTCTAATCCACAGTTATAAAACTTCAAAATTAACAGTAGAACTGTAGAAGACAGACAGTGTCACACAACCCCTCAGCCAGGACCACAAAAGTGTAGGTTGTTTGATGCATATTATCATTGTAGGGAGACTCAAGTTCAATCAAATATATTGATTAGTGTTTTGAGACAAAGAGGTCTCACAAATTTAAGGCCGTTTGGGAGGGCTTTTCAACAAGCTAGAAGCGCTTCTTTAAAAAGCTTTTTTGCTTTGGCTGATTTTCAGCTACAATTACACCAAACTGGTGAAATATTTTCATCCCCAACTCCTCAGCCAGATCATAGAACATGGTTGTGTGATGTGTATCATCATTGTATGGGGATGAAAGCTCATTAATATCTTTATTATACATCTTCAAAATAGTTGAAATTAAAACTCCCAACAAAAACAAAGATCACAATTCAATATTCTCTCACCCTTAATCGCACCTCGGATCTACTAGTGTGCTCTCCTGCAGTTGGTGCATTCCCATGTGGTGTACTGCTCCCACCCTGTTATTGCCCTTGGTCTTGTGGCTTTACTGCAATCATTGTTACTATGACGTTGGTTCTTGTAGTTCCTCCGACCTCTTTCTTGAACTCCATGGAAAACTATCTGCTGTTCTCCTGTGGTTGCGATTCCTTTGTGGCATATGGACCAGAATTCTCTCGTTGCGGAGAGTGGGTATTCCGTTATCATTCCACGCAGGTGGTTGAGGTGGCAGTTGGTTGTTTGCCACCATCTCCATGATAGCCTGCATCAATTCCAGTTATCCCGGTGTTCTCAGAATCATAGTTTCGTTTTTTGTTTCATGTTCATCATGATTCCCTCCATAAAAAAAAAACAATCACGAAATAATGTTAAAAGAACCCTTCTTCTGTCACCAAATATTGTTGGAGAAATTTAAACAAGACAGAATTCCACGAGTATTAAAGGAAATCAAGAACACTCAAATTAAATAGAATGTGAGTATTCATTGAAATCACAATAATAAATTAATAATAAAGAGATTGGGCCAGGTCTCAAGCCAGTGTCTGTCATATAAGTTTGGTCATTAATTGATTAGCTACATATTAATCACTGGTAAATACATTAAAGGCTTTTATTGCTATTATAACATAAAACTCCTATGAATAGGTTCAGAACACTTGCATTAACCCTCTTAAACTACATGTTGAGCGTTTATGTGTTGATTGATCTAACCTGGCAGAATATGAAAGATCATCGCACAAATGGCTAGGTGCAAACCTTAATTGTAGTTGTCACACATTATGGGGGTGTTTGCCCATGTCGTAGATTATGAAGACCAGTCTTTATACGAATGGGGCCGGGGCAGAGCCGCTTCAGAAATAAAATGAGACAAAGGATTATAATAATGGGCGGACCTAAAACTAAAGTTAAGGGAGACATACTTTTCTTTTGTAAGGAGGGGCAAAAAGTAGACTAAATATTAAAAGTAAAGATGATTTTACTAGGATTTGAACCTTGACTTCTATAAGATGTGTGAAATAGCCTAATCAACGGTAAAGTTACTATGTTTAGATTTATCACATTTAATTACAAATATATATTGTAATTAACCAAAATATATATACATTTTTCTCGCTTATATGTGAATTTGCCCATGATTATAATGGTTTAGTCAAAATTAGTCTGCTTAGTTTACTTTTGGCAATAGTTTGTGCTTAATCTTATTCAATCTAAATCACTTCTTTATAGAGAAAGCAAGTCTCCGTTTAGATTACATAACCAGTTATATATGACCGTTATTACATTAATTATATAAATTAATAAGAAAAACATAATAAATGAAAGAACAGTTACGAACGTTCTTGATTAATTTACTTGAATGCATACGACTTAATAAGTCACACATTCACTATCTATATTCTAAACACGCGAGCTCGTGAACTCTTTCGTATTTTACTTGTGCATATATGGGCATTCATGCGTCAACAAGGTAGAACTTTCAAGATTCTTATGAATTATCGAACATATTAGTCTTTCGGATCAGATGTGTGTAAAAATGCAGTCTTAATTAAATTGCTACTAGCCTTCTACTTTTATGAGTGGCACGGTTATTAATTAAAATTGTCGAGGCGGGGTGCCGAATAAAACCTGGTTCGTACGGATCAGAGGTTGACCTGTTGGATTAGGGGCGACCTGACCCGCGAAAAAAGCCCAATTAGCCATTCCTATCTGTTAATGGGTTCACGTGCTTTTATATTGCAAGACTGGTACTATAGGATAAATTTTATTAACAGATTTTATTTGCTTTTAAATCGTATTCGGATTGCCGATTTTTAGTACTTACCAATCTGCAAAAGATATTCTCGATAGAAGACTAGACTGAGATAAAGCTCAAAAAGTGTTACATAACATAATATGCTATGGTTCTAAGGAATGCAATTGTTTATCTGGTCGAGAAGATGCTTAGTAATTACTCCTATCTCATAACTTGATTTTTAAAGTTTTATTTATCTTGGATTATACACTATTCTATCTATTGAAAAAAAAAATAGTCTAATTTTTTTTAAGCATTTAGAAAGAATTTTTTATTCTTTATTAAAACCACTTAATTTTTTTTATTAAATAATAAAAAAAAAATTGGGAGTGCTCATAGTTTTAGTAAAAATTAGTGTTATAAATATGGTTCAGGTTTTTTTACATGACACAAAATAAGCACGGGCACGACTAGTCACGAAAGAATACGGGCTAATTTGGTTGGTAGAGAAATAATGAGAGAGAGGTTACATTCTCTAATAATGTAGAAGCATATTATTCCTTTTTATGACATGCACTAACAAAAGCTAAAAGATTTGCTCAAAGTAAGAACCACGTAACTTGTGAAGGAATTTTCACAAATGGTCGAATCTTCTAACAACGAAAAACACGCTTACACTTACACCCCCACCCACTTAACAAGAATAATTAAGAAGAAAAGTTCACTCTGTCTTGCTATACTCACATAGCTCAATCAGAAGAAAATGGCTGAAACAGATAGAGAATTTGCTGTCAACATTGCAACCATAGCAAGTGGCAGCAAAGAAGCAGAGAAAAATAATAATGGAGGAGAGGAAAGTTCCAGCAAACCAGTATACCAGGGCTCACAAACAAAGAACCAAGGTGCTCACGAAAGCTCATGGAAGCCACCCTTAAGCAGGACCAAGTCCAGGCTTGCTGACCCACCTGAGGAACCGTATCAGAAATGGGAGAAAGTGATCATCAGTTCTAGACGATTAGTGAGAAAAGATGGTGATCAGTCTTTTGATGATGATGAGGATGATGATAACATTTCAGAAGAAGATAAGAAATCCAATAATAAGTTCATTATAGTTACACTTGTTCAGTGGGTAAGCCTTGTTTTGATCTTAGCATCCTTGGGTTGTAGTCTTTGTATTCCAGTTCTTGAAAAACAAAAGCTTTGGGACCTTCCATTATGGAAATGGGAAATTCTTGTTTTGGCATTAAACTGTGGGAGGTTAGTCTCTGGTTGGGTGATTCGGTTGCTTGTTATCTTTATAGAGAGAAAATTTCTTTGGAGGAAAAGGGTTTTGTATTTCGTTTATGGATTGAGAAGGGCAGTCCAGAATTGTCTCTGGTTAGGCTTAGTCTTACTTGTTTGGAACTCTGTTTTTAATAAGAAGGTAGAGGAGAAGAGCAAGTCCAAGAGTAAGATCTTACTTTATGTAACCAAAATTCTGGTTTGTTTTTTAGTGGGAAATCTTATATGGCTTCTGAAAACACTTATGGTTAAGGTTCTAGCATTGTCTTTTCATGTCAACAACTACTTTGATCGAATTCAAGAAGCTCTGTTTAACCAATATGTGGTTGAAACACTCTCTGGTCCCCCAAAGTATCACATGAAAGAAGATCATTTAAGGGCTGTTGCTGTGGTTAGGGAGTTTCAGAAGGCTAAGGCATCAAACACCATGGCTATGCCAAGTGATGATGACCTCACAACAAGTCTGCTTATTCCTTCAAATGATAATGATCATAGATTTTCTAGGCAAGTGCCTCCTCACAAACATGGTGGTGCCAAATTCTCAACTGAACACTTGCATAAGCTAAATCAGAAGAATATATCAGCTTGGAATATGAGGAAAATGATAGATACTGTAAGGAATGGTTCCTTGGCCACTCTGGATGAAAAAATACAGAACTCTAATACGGATGATGAGTCTTCCCTACAGATTAAAACTGAATGTCAAGCAAAAGAGGCAGCCAAGGAGATATTTGCCAATGTAGCCAAGTTCGGGTCCAAGTATGTTCATATATATATATATATATATATATATACATAAATCATTTATGTTTTGAATAAATAAGATTAGGTACCCTATCTATTTCGGCATTTTGGAGAGGTTTTTAATTTTTTTTTTCATGATCGCATACGTTGTACCTATTTAAAACCACCTACAAAATTTTATAAAATTTCAACTAGTTTAGAATGTCGAAAATACCCCTAAAATTATTACTACTTTCAAACCATTTCTTGAATTTTGAGTAATAAACTTTGAGGGGCACATTTTGATAATTGTAATAATAGATGGGATTCACAACTCTATAAGTATATTCTATTAAAGTTTAGGAGGCATGATGACTATCTATACAGTGAAAATATATGCAATAGTACTTTCATATATACATGATTTCATATGACAATATATATTTATATATATATATATATGTTTCAGATATATTTACTTAGAAGATTTGATGAAGTTTATGAATAAAGAGGAAGCTATTAGAACAATGCATGTATTTGGAGCCACATCTGAATTAAACGAGGGAATCACCAAGATGGTTCTCAAAGAATGGGTGGTAATACTAAAAAAAGTCTCTTCTCTGTGTCTTCTTACAAATACTCTTTTATATAATAATATATACTTTGGTTTGGAGGTTTAGGTGAATGCATTAAGGGAAAGAAGAGCACTTGCATTGTCTCTTAACGATACAAAAACAGCAGTGGATGAGCTTCACAATATGGTGACAGTGCTTGTAGGATTCATAATTGTGATAATCTCACTTCTTATACTTGGAGTTCCCATCATGCATTTTCTCGTCTTCATAAGCTCACAGCTTCTTCTAGCTGTTTTTATCTTTGGCAATACATGCAGAACAGTATTTGAAGCTATCATTTTCTTATTTATAGTCCACCCCTTTGATGTAGGTGATCGTTGTGAAGTGGACGAAGTTCAGGTACGTTTATATATATAATTTTGATTAATATATATAGTGGAAATTAGTTAATGATTATTATATATGTCTGTATAATTCATAATATCAGATGGTGGTTGAGGAAATGAATATATTAACTACGGTTTTTATGAGGTATGACAACCAAAAGATCATATATCCCAACAGTGCTCTATCAACCAAGCCCATTGTTAACTTTTATCGAAGTCCAGACATGGGAGATTCTGTTGATTTTTGCGTCCATATCTCAACTCCCATGGACAAAATAGTCACTATCAAGGAGAAGATAAAAAGGTATATATGTATATCTATGTACATAAAAAACATACATTATACATATATATATATAGAGAGGCACACTTAATAGGTAATATGAGTATGAATAGGTATTATTAAAAACATTTGAGTTTTTATACTTAATTTTGCTATCAAATTAAAAGAAACTCTTCAATTTTGCTATGGTTGAAATTGTTCTATTAGGCCAAAAAAAAAAAAAAAGTTGAATTTGAGTTTGAGAATATATAAATATATTTTTGATAAAGAATAAAAAAAAGATATTTTTTAATTAAATAGTAAAATTAAAAAAAAAAAAGAATATAAATATAATAGTAGATTTAGTGTACCTGTTAAACTATATTGTATATAGAATAGAGGTTAAAAGTTTAAATTCATCTTTAAATCATGGATACCCCACTGTATATAATACATGGAGAATTACTAAAAAAGTATTAGTGGTGCTTAATATCTTTTTTGGTGTCATATCGTTATTGGTGTAAGTAAATATCGGGTCCTATATAACTTAAGAAAATAGCTTTTAAGTAATATCGCTAGCTAATCATGGAGCGTTACCTATAAAAAATACTGGATACTACTAATACCCAATAACAATACTCTAATATATGTGTGTTCCAATTAATATTGTTGAAATATATATATTATGCAGGTATATTGAAAGCCGAAGTGACCATTGGCAACCAAGTCCAATAAGGTTTATGATGATGGATGTGGTTGATTCGAACAATCTCAAGTTATCAATGTGTGTTACACACCGAATGAACCACCAAGACATTAAGGAGAGATGGAGTAGAAGGGCCCTTTTGGTTGAGGAAATGGTTAAGATTTTTAAGCAACTCCAAATTGAGTACAGGATGCTTCCTCTTGATGTCATTATCCCAACCAACTCAAACTTCAAAGGGCCAACAAGTTTTGTAGATCATTTCCAATGAGTGCACAACTAAATAAATAACACATTTAGCTACTTTCATCAAATAAGCTAAATGTTCTTCCACTTTGTATAAATAAGCCTTCTTATATAGGCAATGGGCAAATTATGTGATTTACTGTATGTTAATTTTCTTCTTCGTATTATTATTTAATTATCATCATCATCATTGTATTCTTTCAGATTTGAATGCAATGGTATGTAATAAGTTCTTGCTATATAGGTGAATGGTAAATTATATGATCAAATCTTGTAGTATGAAAGAGGGGGACAAAAAGAAAAAACAGAGGTGATTTGTTTAAAAATAACTTAAGGAGGGCATGTCAATTTAGGTTTTACAAAGGAGTAGGAAGTATGGTGATGTTTGTTTTGGTGGAATGTAATGATATTGATAATGGTAATAGTTATAGTAATGTAATAAGAATTGTTACGGGAATTGATTATGATTTTTAGTTATATTGAAATAAGTGATAAATTGATAAAATTGTTCACACTTTATTTTTTAGAGTCATTTTAATTTTATTTTATTTAGACCATCTTCAATAGATAGTGTATATTTTGAGTTAAATTTAATTTAAAATATATCATAGAGTTATATTTAGCCTATTTTTTATATTTGTGCTCTAATGTACAAGGTACAAATTAACTATAAAAGTTAATATTACCATTAATGTTCATTCAAAATATACAAAATAATTAATTTTATTTATATTATTTTAATATCTTATAAATATATCTTATTCAAAGTTATAGTATTAATAGTGACAACGAGGTAATTAAAAAAGTAGTATTTATTGTAGGCTAAAATTTAGCTCATACTATCTTTTGTTCAAAATTTGGCACAATTTTTAATTTGGGCTACATTTGGAACACATTAGAGTTAAGTTTTAGCAAAATATTCTAAAAAATAGCAATACACCATATTTATATCTTTCTATAAAAGATACTCTTAGTTATTTATGTATATATGATTCAATATTTAATTACACTTATAACAATTGACAAGTAAAAAAGTAATTAGTACATTTAGCATTTCTCATAATATTATGCTGACTTTGATTAAGTGGTGACGGTGGCCTTGAATTGTAATTAATGATTACTTACTTTACTTTGACGTGCCTTCCTCACCAAAAGGAAGTTGGGTTTGGGTCTACACACAAGAAAAAAAAAATTATCCCACATATTAGGTTTAGATTACTTTAGTGTTATTCTAATTAGTTGTAATATAAGTTACTATTGTAGATTTTTTGTAAAATTATAAAAAATATATATTTTAAAATGTAAAAAAAAAAATAAGCATCAATTTCATCTAATATTATTCTCCTAATAATATTTTTTATTAGTACAACTAATTATAAATTAAATGCTAAAAAAATGTCTTTAATTAGGCGGCTTTTTAGTTATGTTTTCTCAGAACTTAATGGACTACGTGGACCCAATTCCAATCCACTAATTTAAGCAAGGGATAAACTAAAGTGGACAGTGCTTTTTCTTTTTTGTATGGTCTAAAAACCACTCTCAATTACTTTCAATTCCAGAGAGAGAACAAACGGAATCAATGGCAGCTCCCGTTAAGGTGTACGGACCACCCATGTCCACGGCAGTGTCCAGGGTTCTGGCCTGTCTCATTGAGAAAGATGTTGACTTTCAGCTCATTTCACTCAACATGTCCAAAGGCGAACACAAGAAACCTGAATACCTCAAGATCCAGGTACGTACCATATACATATTATTACTCATTTTTATGCATAATACTTTCGTATTCCATCTTTCATTTTCCTTTTCTACGTTACAGCCTTTCGGCCAAGTTCCAGCTTTTCAAGATGAGAGCATTTCACTCTTCGGTCAATACTTTTTTCTCTGTAACCTTTTCCTCATTTTTTTTTCTCTGTTTCAAAATTAGTTCATGATCTGGGTTGGGGCTTTCTTTTTTTCTTTCTGTGTTTAATTCAGAATCCAGATCCATATGCCGCTACATATGCGAGAAGCATGGAGATAAAGGGAACAAGGAGTTGTACGGAACAAACCCATTAGCTAAAGCCTCGATAGATCAGTGGTTAGAAGCGGAAGCTCAAAGCTTTAACCCACCGAGCTCAACTCTGGTGTTTCAGCTTGCGTTCGCCCCTTTGATGAAGATCAAACAAAACCCTTCTGCGATCAAGGAGAACGAAGATAAGTTGGCTAAGGTTCTACAGGTTTACGATAAGAGACTCGGGGAGAGTCGTTTCTTGGGTGGGGATGAATTTTCTCTGGCTGATCTTTCTCACTTGCCAAACACCCAATACTTAATCAGCGCGGCTAAGGATAAGATGGAGGACCTTTTTACTTCCAACGACAATGTGGGCAGATGGTGGGCTGAGATTTCAAGTAGAGACTCGTGGAAGGAGGTGGTTCGGATGCAGAACAACACTCCCAATTGATTCCCTTCTCTTCTCCTTTCTCATTCAAAACCTTCGTCGTTTTCAAATTTTATTCTCCTTTCAATAAATTTTTATGTGTACCGTAACAGTATTCCAAGGTTTAAAACATTACTTTCTTTTTTTTTTTGTTGACAATGAACAATTTCAAGGTTTAAAACATTATAATTATTATTATGCAGATTTTATGTGTACGAGGACTAATGTACCAGATCTATCAGAATTCTACAGTTAAATGTGTGCGAAAATATTAATAGAATGAATGACCTTTTAGAAGTACGAGTTGCACCAAAAAAAAAAAAAAAAATGCTAAGGCACCTCCACTTCATAAAAAGAAAAGGATTAAAACATTATTATTGTGTGGATTTTATTATATGCCTTAATCATCATTTAAAAGGTTCTTTATATAATAGTATTGTAGTATTTTTTTTAGGAGGATTAGAAGGGATTTGAATTGGGAAATTTCATATTTTGGCCCTAATAAAATACTCCATATCAAAATTTAGACTCCTTAATTTTTTGAACAAATTGATTTCACTAATTTAAAAAAGTTCCTAAAATACCCCTAAAATAAAATTTTCACTCTCTCTCTGACTTTCCCTCTCTCTCTCTCTCTCTCTCTCTCTCTCTCTCTCTCTCTCTCTCTCTCTCTCTCTCTCTGAGTTTCCCTCTCTCTCGCTCAAAGACTTTCCCTCTCTCTCGCTCTCTTCACGAACCAGGCAGCTTGTCCAACGAACCCACGCCGTCGACCACGAAACCAACAAACCCACGCCGCCGTCGACCACGAAACCAACAAACCCACGAACCCAAACCCACGAACCAAACCCACGAACCCAACCCCACGAACCAAACCGTCTGTCGATCTTCGACCCAAAACCGCCGTCGCCACCACGAGCAAAAATTGCCGTCGCCACCACGAGCAGAAACCGTCGCCGACACCACCAAATTCAGTCAAAGGTAAGATTTTTTTTTGAAAAAATATATTTTTCATAGATTTTGATGCCAATCATATAATGTTGTTGAGATTAGTGGATTTTTTGTAGCTTTTGTGATCTTTAGGTTATAGATGTTAGTGTTCCAATGGTATCTGTGTTTATTACAGGGTTGTCGATGACATATCGATAGGATATCGATAGGATGTCGATAGATTGAGTGTCTGTTTAATTTATGTTGTTATTTGTATGTCGATAGGATATCGTTTGTATGTCGATAGGATGTCGATTGGTGGTTTAAGTGTTTTTCTGCCCTATATTGTCGACGACTTGTCGACAGTATGTCGATTAAATTAACGTGTTAATTGTTAGGTTGTATTGTCGATTGGATATCGACAGTATGTCGATATGTTGTCGACTTGTTGTGAAATTGTTGTCTGATTGAATTTGTCGACAGCATATCGACAGGTTGTCGATATGTTGTCGATTATATTAACATGTTGAATTTAAGTTTGTATTGTCGACTGAATGTCGACAAGATGTTGATATTTTGTCGACATGCTGTGAAATTGTTGCCCGATTAAAATTGTCGACTGAATGTCGACAGGATGTCGATATTTTGTCGACATAATTGAATTGTGTTTGCTTTTGATAATGTCGACATAATGTTGATATAATGTCGACATGTTTTTAAATTTTTTTGGCAGCTTTATTTATTTGTTTTTTATTTTTTCAGATGGCTCCCAGACTCATAATTCCAGCACCCGAGCATTTAACTGGCCGCGTGACATATAGAGGCACCGGAATTTTTGCAAAAATCAAAGCTCGGTTTGAGGAGTTCAATCTGAATAACACGGCGAAGGAAAGCCGTTTCGGCAGCTTTTGGAATGCCGTACCCTTGACATTCTCCTCGGTGTTATTTCACCAGCTGATGCTCCACAAAATGAAAGTTGATGCTCAGGAGGAGTTGAGGATGCGGTTTTATGTTGGTCGGAAGGAGGTCAGATTCGGAGTGCTTGTGTTTGCACTCATTATAGGACTGGACTTCTCCTCGGGGCCAACAGAAGAGGAGAAGGCTACGCAGGTTGCTCGCTCAGGCTCAGACCGATTGATCAACAAATATTTCAATCGGTCTGGTAGTGTGAAGATAGAAGCACTCCAAGATAGGTTCACAAACTGTCAGAACCTGGAAGACTTGTACAAGCTCGGCTTGTGCTTGTTTGTGGAGTCAGTGCTTCTGGGGCGCGAGGCTAACGCGCTGATTACTCCTGACATACTTAGATATGTCGAAGACCTCGAGTTCTTCTTCCGGATTCCTTGGGGGAAGCACTCATTTGCCAGACTCATGCACTCGCTTCAAAAAGATATGTTGAAACAGAAGGCCAACTACGAGAAGAAGCTGAGTTCGGATGTTCAGCACGAGTGCAAATACACAGCATATGGCTTCGCACCTGCAGTACAATATTGGGCGTACGAGGCCATTTTGGAGGTAGGGAAGAGGTATGGCACGAATCACGGGATTCGGTTCCCCAGGATGCTTAGCTGGACGAGCAAGGGTGATATTGGGAAGAAAGAAGTTAGCGCATTATTTTCTAGACGGGTATGAATTTCACTTATGTTCAGAGTTATTATTTAACATAAATGCTTGTAATAAATGCTAAATGGTTCTATTTTGATATTTTTTGAACCATAAACAGAATCTTGAAGTGGTGAAGGGGCTACTTCCACGGACAGAGGAGGAGGCATTTGTGAGGACCATATCTTACGATGGTGTGGAGAACCTGGTTGATGATGGTGTGGATGACACAGAGGCTGAGGCAGGTAGTCAGGTACCAGAGACTCAGGTACTAGAGACTCAGGAAACAGACACTCAGGTACCAATTTTTGGAACTTTTTTTTTATGTCTTGATATTTTATTGTTTTTGTTTTGTGATATTTATTACATTGTGGAATTATCGTATGCTTACCGTATTTTTTTGGTATATATTTTTTCAGGCCACTGGTTCAGAACCTCAGCCCAGTGCACCATCTTCATCAGGCGTTCGTGGTGCCGAGTACACTGATTTAGTGGCGAGGTTGGATAGGATCGAGGCTGACACTCAGGGTCTGTATGCTGCCCATGTCGAGCTGAAGAAGGCATACGAGACCAGCCATGTAGAGCTGAAGGGTGGTCAAAACGTAATTATGGAGCAGCTCAGAGACATATTGGCCATGTTGAATCGTCCACCAACGACAGCTTCAGCACCGGAGGCCCCAGCAGATCCATCTACCCCACCACCAGCTGCATCACCCCCAGTAGAAGAGGAGGAGGTCTTCCCTGACGGGTACGATCCTTATGAAAGAGCTCCAACGACTCCCATCGATACAGGTGTTATCCATGTACATGACACCGAGTCGCAGGGTGAGATTCTGTCGATAGAGGCACAACCTACAGTGGTTAAGAGTCGGAAGAGGAAGAGAAATCCTCCTGTATGGTTCGGTGACTACACGGAGATGAAGAGGAGACATAGGCCATCTTCGACGTTTGATCCCCTGGAGCCACCGGATGAGAAATTGTTAGTTACTTTCCGAAAGTGGTGTGTTGGACTCATTCCGAACCACCGACTTCGGGATTTGAGAAGTGGTGATTACGGTCCATCATTCTTTTGGATACTGCTCACACCAAAGGAATGACTTACAGATGACGTAAGTAAAGTATTTTATAATATTACTTCACTTTACAACTTTATGTGCAATTAATATATTTTTTTGTCTAACTGACATTTCCCTTTATATGCAGCATATAGATGCAGCAATGCATATGCTGAGGAGGCGACGCACCGACTATCCACGGACATTTCCTCCGAAGGGTATCATTCTCTCCACATTCGTGACCACCATGATCAGCAGTGCATGGACGAACCACAGGGGTCCGAGGAGAAACTTTGTGTGGGAGGATTATATCCTGGACTACTGCAGAGGGGTTCATAAGGTATTGTTTTAGTAAGATTTTAAATGTTGAACTATGATTATAACTTCGATTGTTAATTGTTTGGGAGGATTATTATGGTTTGTTAATTGTTTCGTTGTTCTCCGTAATTACAGTCCCAAGTCTTTTCGAGATGGATGGGTAACGAGTATATTTACTTCATTCTGCATCTTCCCGAGGCAAGGCACTGGGTCACACTTGAAGTTGACATAGAGCTGTGGAAAATTAATGTCTACGACTGTGATTCCAGCGTCTGTCATTGGACCGCCATGGAACCCATCCTAAAGACTTGGGAAGAACTGCTGCCCTCGCTAATCCTTGCAACCGGGGAATTTCCACGTAACAACTAGATCATGGCGTTAACTAACAGGGACATCATGGTGCTTCCAAAAATGCATTCGACTCGAGCCACTCACGACTTAGTTCCGAAGGCAACAACCAGGTACATAACGATAAAAAAGTACTATAGTATTAAAATATGTTTTACGTTAGACTGACTTTACATTTTATTTTGCATTTAATGGTGATTGTGACATCTATTGCATTGAGTATGTGGAGCATCTCATGATGCAACGTGGATTGACCGATGTGATGCCAGGCCGGATAGTTATGTTTCGTGAACGGTGGTGTGTTGATTTATTTTACCAAAATGTCGGCTGATTATATGTGTAATTATTGGGACATTGTATATTTTGTGTAATTAACATTACACTTATGTATATATAGACTTTCTCTTCGTTCAAATTTTGATAATTATTCGTGGTTTCAAATATAAAATATCGATATTATTCAACAAAAATAACTATTAAACCTAAAAATAATTAAAATATTATAAAAATATTCAACCTCCACATTATTTTAAACCAGTTTCGAACCTGAAATAGAAAACATGTTATTACAACGAATAAGTACAGGACGCCTCAAATGCGGGCTTTGCATGTTGCTCTGTTGTGGCCTGAACTGCCACAGCGGCTGCAGTTTCGTGGTACAGAACCTTTTTTTATCACCAGACGAGAAACGGTTCTCCCGTCTTCTTCCAGCGTTGCTTTTTCTTGGACGACCTACAGGCTTCTTTTCCACAGGTACCCCAACTTTCATATTCTTGATGTGTTCTGGGAGAACCCAATCATCCTTGTCACCAGCAAGATTGATGGTATCATCGTAAATCTTCCTCCACGTTTCTTTTGAATAATAAGGTGAGCAAAGCGTGTACACACTTGTGTTCGTTTTTAATGCCGCGACACATGATGAAGGCAAGGGAGTTTCAATTACGTGAACACGCCGCAGGTGCATGTTCTTTCAACTAGATTCACATCACCACCTCTTTCACCGTTAGGTCCCCTACCAACGTTATACAAATTGGCTCCATTTCGTTGGACGCGCCTGTACCTTGTATTTTCATGAATTTTTGCCAAGTTTTTTTCAAAGAGCGTGGCCAAAGGGGTGGTACATTTGTCAGCATTTTTGAGGCGATCAGCGAACCACGATTGCAGTGTGAACCTGATAAATTCAACCAAAGTAGTTATTGGATATTTCCTGAACTCTTATGTGACACTATTGAAGCTTTCAGCAGCGTTGCTCATCATGATGTTGTATCTATCGCCCAAACAATAAGGGTGAGCCCACTTCTCAAACCCTATACTCTCCACATATGCAGCAATGGCCGGATTCATCTTTCTAAGCTTCTCGAACTCTCTATCACATTCAGTTTTCGACCATGCGTAAGCAACATTATATATTTGGTTGTGAAAAGCATCAGTCTTGAATTTGGCGTTCACGTTCATAACAATGTGGTGATAGCATGCACAGTGGACTGCTTCGGGAAAAACGAGTTCAACAGCATGATTAATGCTTTGATGCCTATCTGACACAAACACTAAGTTCTCAACCACGCCAATTGCTACCCTCAACTTCTGTAAGAAATACGTCCAGGAGTCGTTATTCTCACTGTCAACGATACCATAAGCAACCGGCAACAATTGGTTGTTCGCATCGTATGCCACAGCAACTAACATTATACCGTCGTACTTCGTCTTCAAGAAGGTGCCATCGATACTCAAAACAGGACGAAAAAAAAAAAAAGAAAAGCCCCTTCTACATGCACCGAGTGATATAAAACAGTACTTGAACCGCTCATCCTCTTAGTACAAGTCAGTAATGGTACCTGGATTCTTCTGTTCCAGCATGTACAAGTACCCAGGAAGCTTCATGTATGAAAACTCAGGCGTACCCCTAGCATACGTAAGTCCCATCTCCCTGCACCTCCACGCCTTCACATAACTCATACTGATACCATAGTTGTCAAACATGTCCCTCTGTATGTCTTTAGCCTTGTACTTAGTTCCATCTTGGGTGTACTTCCCCTTAATAAGGTGGCCAACTACCCATGGTGCTGCTTGACGGTGATCTGAACGTCTCGCATTCAAGTTACATGTGTGTTCATTGTGAAATACAGTGACCTCAAAGTTGTCAGAATGCATCTTCTTCCTCCCCCTCAATCTCCATTTACAATCTGGAGCCTTGCATGTAACGTACAACACATCAGGGGATGACTTCTTCACCATCCACTCAAAATTGTTATTAAGTGCAAACCTACCCACTACTTGTCTCAGTTCTTCCTTGTTTTCATAAAAATTACCAAGCTCTATCACCCCTGCTTCCTTACTTTGTAAACAAGTAGTTAGCTCATGATTTTCCATTATATCTTCCTTTGTCCACATGGGAGCTTTGAACTTGGTACAAACTTCAAAAGAGGAGAACGTTGAGAAGGTTGCATGACGAGCATGTTCTTCAGTTCTGCCTTGTCGACTACTGCTAGTTCCAGGTGTAGTGCGATTTTCACTACGAGGTTGTCGTTCTCGCTGTGTACCTTGGTTACTCGGTACACACTCTAACCTCAACGAAGGTCCCGCTACGGCTTCATCGACTGCCAAATCATGTTCATCGTCCATATTCAAATCTACAATAGGATCGTTATTGTAGAAGGTTGTATCGAACTCTTCAAACTGATGAAATCCTGTCGCTTCTTGTTCTTGCTCTACATTGGTCGGAACCTCTAAATTGGTCGGAACCTCCTCATTCACACCAATCCCAACATCTGTTTTGGGAACGCAAGACCCTACCACACTCTGAGGGAGAGGATTAGTAGGCGGCGTAGGCTCCGAATTCCCAACTTTTCTCACCTTGGTCACGAATAATGGCATAAACTCTGTATTTGACATTGTTGCCCTCATCTCTAAGAACGTTCTCAGTTGGCGTTCTCTCTTAATAACCTCTGGCGCAACCATTTGTCCCTTCATGTACAAGGAACAAATCTCCAACTTTAAATCATACGCTACCGGATCAACTTCCAACTCTTCATATAAAATTTGTCGCAGTTCTTGTAGGGTTGTCTCAGTTGTAACTGTCAACGTCAAGCTGCTATTTGCTTTGTAAATCTAATTATAATTCTCACATAACCAAACACCATCGTACGATACAACAATGAACACTTTCTCTCCTGCAATTGCAAACCAAACAAACAAGGTGAGTAAAGGAAAAAACACCCAAAAAAAAATCGACATCCCATCGATATCAATCGACATAATGTCGATAACAACAACAACAGAAAATATGACACTAATTGTTGACATTTTGTTGACATAATATCGACATAACGTCGACAACTACACCAAGCATGCTCGTCATCGATATAACATCGACACACCATCGACATCATATCGACATATTCTCCCAAAGGAATTTGCATGACAGACGCGTGTACAATGGTAATAAATCTATTCCTATGTCGACAAACAATCGACATAGTATCGACATTCAATCGACAAACACACAGTGCATGCATTTCATGTTTTACGGTTACACATTTAATGTTCATAAATTTTACCTACGTTCCCAACAACCCTTCCCAACTGCCACGTTGCATGTAAGACACGTGTCCTGTCGACAAGCTATCGACATGACGTCGACATGGTATCGACAAATAAGTTAGTCATGCCACTAAATTGGCATGTTGTCGACATCATATCGACATAGTATCGATATTCAGTCGACAAATACACCATTTCATGCGTTTTACCTGTACAGTTACACATTTAATGACCATTAAATTTTCCTACATTCCCAACATGTTTACTGCTCTATAAAAGCAAATCCCTTTCTTATTCATAAGTGCTCTTGTCTTCTACTTCTCTCTTACTCTTAAAAATTTCTCTTATTCTTAAGTTCTAAATATGGCGCCAAGAAAGAACAAAGGCAAATTCCCTATCTTAACTCCTGAAGAGCTGAAGCAGGAGCCTGATGTTGGCATAATTACTCCTGAAATGCAGAAAGTTTTTGACGCCGATCGAGCTTTCGAAAGAGAACGAAATCGTAACGAGTTCAGGTTCATGCAACTTGAAAGAGAATTTTGCAAAACTGGTGTATGGCCGGCTCCACCACCAGGGTTCCCCGAAGGATGCCGTCGTTGCAAACAAGGCATCTTTAATGGTAAACCGGTGAAGCCCGGAACATTATGCAAGTATTGCAAGGCTCACCCACAAGCCAAAGAATTTTTTAAAAAAATAATTTGTTATGTTATGGCTTGTGGTGAGTTTTATTTAATGTTTGTTTTTTTTTTATGAACTTTATTTTCTGTTTTTTTTAATGTTTTTTTATGTTATGTTTTTATGTTATTTTATGTTATGTTATTTTAATGTTATTTTATGTTTTATTTATGGCTTTTTTCATTTGCATCGATATAATGTCGACATGGTGTCGACAACATATCGACAACTACTAAAGAAAAGATAAATGCTTTTTGTCGACATGCTATCGACAAACTGTCGACAAAATGTCGACAAATTGTAAGTAATATGTTGGTTGCTTAATGTCGATAGCATGTCGACATACTGTCGACATAACGTCGAAAATGGTCATCACTGACCTTTCCTCGTGTAATCATCGACAAACCATCGATAAGTTATCGATATATCATCGATAACAACTGGAAAACCCAGATTTCGACTGAAAACCAGATCTGCCAGATCTCAACAATTTCAGACCAAAAAACAACAGTTCCAATAAATACGACACATATAACAATTTTAAACTACATAAAGTCTAACAAAATGCTTAAAACACAACTTACCCATTATAATGGTGTAAGATTCTTGAGTGATATTGGGTTGTGCTTAGGTTTTCCACCAACACCCACCGAGAAACAACCATTCAAGAGGGAAGAGAGAGAGGGACGAGAGAGTGGGACGGACAGAGAGAAATTTTTTGAGAAATTTTTCAGTTTTTTCTAGAGAGATAGTGGTGCACGAGAGAGAGGGAAGAGAGAGAGAGAAAGACCAATTTCAGTTTTTACCAATTTTATTATTTTTTTTTTTGAAAAAAAAGGGTAAAATTGAAAGTTCATGTAATCAATGGACTAAATTTGTACAAATTAAGGGAGGGTATAAATTTTGATATGGGGTATATTATTAAGGGCAAACAGTAAAATTTAGAGGAAAGAAAGTAATGATTTTGTAGGTTGAAAACTGAAAAAATGGTAGTTTTTTTTTTTTTTGAAAGAACTATGTGTAGTTCATTGTAGTAAGAAAGTGGGAATCACAACAGGGGACCCCTCCCTATTAATACAGCCATTACAAAGCTTGTTTACTCTTGCCCATCTAGCTAAGGCATCACAATCGACATTGTCATTTCGAGAGATAAAATAAAACTTACAGCTATCAAAACAATTACATAAATTTAGGACTTCTAGAGCTAACGGCTTGAGAGTCCACAACGGCGGGCATTTCCGGTTATTGAGAGCTGAAACTAGAACCTTTGCATCTGAAGCGCACGCCACAACTTTGAAACCTTTTTGATCTGCCACCTGCAGTGCCCACTGGACAGTGAGGAGCTCTGCTTCAGCAGCCGACGAAGCTGTTGTGTTTCTCGCAAACCACCAGGACGTGTTGGTCCGTCTCTCCAGAACACCAACTGCCAGCCCCGCAACACCATCCTTCCACGAAGCATCAGTCACACAAAAGGCTTCGACATTCGAGCCTATCCCCCTTCTCTGCAACTCTGCTGGTGTTTATATGTGAACCCAATCGCAGTCCTCATTGGCAGTAAGCAGAGATTCAGTGTACCTTTTCAAGATGAAGCATCTAACACCTTCAATATCGACACTTTTCCCTTTAATTAAGAATTCATTTCTGGCGTTCCAAATGCCTTCAAACAAACAGCCTATGAATGTGATAATCTGGGTAACAAGGTCTGGAGGCATAGAGGATAGAATCCAACTAAGTCTTCCTTTTGGAGAATCACCATTACCTTCCCCAAAGCACATGGGAAACGGTCCACTGAACCACAAGGCTCTCGCACAAGGACACTCCCAAAAAAGATGAAAGGCCGTTTCGAGAGAGTCATCACAGATGGGGCAAGATTGATCTCCCACAAATCCCAGCTTGTCTCTAGTAGGTACACAACCCATGATCACTCTTCAAATCATCATGGAGTGTCTTGGGTGTATGTACTTTCCCCATACTTGTCTCCAAAATGTTTTATCTTCACCAGAATTACCTTGCAGCATCGCAAAGTACCCCCTTTTAACTGTAAAGGTGCCATCAGCAGCGTCCTTCCAAACCAGAGTATCCTTTTGGTCTGGAGGCAGGCGCTTTATCTCTCCAATTCTTTGACCGAGGGATTCTCCAAACATTTCTTTAAGCAACTCAATGTTCCAACTCCCATTCTCATTTGTTAAGTCTTCTACAGTTTTAAAATTGGGGAATCTTGGTCTCACCTGATTAAGAAGCTCAATAAACTCCATATACTCCAGCCATGGTATCCATGGTTGCTTCCATATGTCCACCGAGTCCCCTCTTCCCACCAACGTCATGCAGCCTTTCCTAATTACATCTCTAGTGTGCAAAATACCTTTCCAAAAGGTCGAGTCAGTTGCTCTCACACTAGTACCCCAGAAAGAATCCTTCTTGCAGTACTTCTCAGTTAGACAGGTTACCCACGGTCTGTCTGTCTGTGAAGCACACTGCCAAGCCAATTTGGCCATCAAGGCGTTGTTCATATCCTCCAACTTCCGAAATCCCAAGCCCCTAGCGGCCATGGGAGAGCAAAGTCCGTCCCATCCCACCAAGGCCATAAACCGATCCTTCTCCTTATTCCCAGTCCACCAATACTTCCTTATTGCTCTTTCAATGTCTCGGCAAGTGGAAACTGGGATCTTGTTTGTCGACATCACATAGAGCGGTATCGAAAGTGCAACAGATTTCACCAAAGTAGTACGCCCTGCGAAGGAAAGCAATTTTGCTTTCCACCCTTCAATCCTCTTCATGACCTTCTCTTTTAAAAACATGTACTCTTCTCTCTTCCTTCTCTTGAACACAAAGGGATTTCCAAGATGTTTTTCTTCACCATTACATTCCTTCACATTCAAAGATTTGAGAATGTTGCTCTTGAGCGCCCCTCCCACATTCCCCGAGAACAAAACACTAGACTTCATCAAACTACATTTCTGACCCGACCACGACTCATATTTATGGATGCATTCCAAGAGATTTGAGGCCATTCTTTTGTTAGCCCGAACAAATAAAATAGTGTCGTCAGCAAACATCAAGTGGCTAATAGCCGGGGCCGATCTCGATATTTTTATGCCATTAAGATGGCCTCTAGTTTGCTGCTTGGTGATCAATTTGGAGAGTACCTCATGACACAAGAGAAAAAGAAACGGGGATAGTGGGTCACCCTGTCGGAGGCCCCTCCTAGGCTGAAATTTCTTTTGCGGCACTCCATTTATTAGCACGGAATAGGAAACCGTTCTCACACATTCCATTATAAGCTCACAAACCCGGGAATCAAACCTGTTGCCCTTGAGAACTTCGTGGAGGAAATTCCACTCAATTCTATCATATGCCTTGAGCATATCAAGCTTCAGCGCCATGAGACCCCCTTTGCCTTTCTTTCTTTTGATCGTGTGAACCAACTCCTGGGTTAAAATAGAGCACTCAGCGATCCATCTACCTGGCACGAATGCCGATTGGAATGGAGAGATGAGCTTGTCAATGGCCTCCCTTAGCCTTGTAGCTATAATCTTGAAAATAATTTTGTAAGCAAAGTTGCACAGACTAATCGGTCGGAATCTATCCACTGAACTTGCATTCTCCTCCTTGGGTATCAAACAAATATAAGTGTAATTCAATTGTCTCTCCAAAGATCCCGTAGAGAAAAACAATTGGACCATGGTAGTGACTTCACTTCCCACTACGTCCCAATATCGCCTATAAAAACATCCTGGCATGCCATCAGGCCCAGGGGCCTTCAAAGGATGCATCGCAGCCACTGCGTTCCATATTTCTTCTTTCTCAGGAATGGCTTTTATCCTATCGTTCTCTTCTCTTGTTACGGATAGGGAGAAGAGTTCAAAAAAAGACTCATCTAAATCCAGTCCGTCCGAGTTATACAAGTCATGAAAGAAACCATTAAATACATACCCAATTCTTCGAGCCTCTGTTTCCCAACCACCCACATCATTTTTAATTGCAGATATCTCATTCCTTCGTCTCCTGATGATGGTGGATGCATGAAAAAACTTAGAGTTCCTATCACCAACTTTCAACCACAGCTCCTTAGATTTTTGTCTCCACATAGACTCTTTGCGAATCCACAATTCTGCAATTCTTGCTTGAAGGGAGGATTCCTCTCGCATTAAGTCTTCGGACAGAGGCTGTTTTTGAATCCATCCAATTCTCTCCTCAGCTTCTTTTATCAGACCATCACAATCACCAAATGTCCCCTTTTTCCATTTCTGAAGTGCTCTTCGAGTATCACTTAACCTACCACAGATAGCCTCTTTCCTGCTTCCTCTTAAACCCCAAGCCTGCTTGATTATGTCCCCACACGAACGCTCTCTAGCCCAGGCCTCAAAAAACCTGAAGGGCTTCATACCCTTTGGCTACCCCCCAATCGTATCAATGAACACATATCCATGATCCGAGACCATGATAGGTGCATTGATCACCTTTGCCGCAGGAAATCTAGTGATCCAATCACCCAAAGCAATGGCACGATCCAATCTTTCTCTCGTAATTCCTCCCGAAAATCTATTGTTTTGCCATGTGAACTTACATCCCCTATAACCGAGGTCGATACCCCTTGTCCTCAGCAGCAGCCTTTGGAGAATCGCAGTATCATAACCGGAGACTCTTTTCCCACCACAATTTTCCCAAAGATGGGCAATTAAGTTCAAGTCTCCGACCATCATCCACGGCCTTTGGCATCTGCTAACTCTATATTTCATCCAATCCCAAAATTCTTTTTTCTCACTGTCATACGGCCTACCATAGACCGCAAACAAATACCACTCCCACTGATCAGTCGAGTCCTTTATACGGGCTTCAAACACACCCCACAAGCTTCAATCACCTTTAAATTAACACTAGCATTCCATAACAAAGAAAAACCTCCTCTTAATCCCTCTGCCGATATAATTGCAGAATATTGAAATCCCAATAATTTACTAATCTCTTCCATACCATCAGCCTTACACTTTGCTTCCATTAAGAAAATACAGTCCGGTTTAAACCTCTTAACCCAAGTCAACAAAGCTTGGGATGCCGGGGTTCTATGAATACCCTGACAATTCCAAGATAGGATTTTCATGGCGACGGAGGGGGCTTGATTAGGGCCGCCTCCTCGCCCGTCAAATTGAGAGATTTGTTTGTAGGTGAATCAACTAGATTGTTGTCAAAATTAAGAGTTGTAGTTCCAGAGTTACCTGAGATCCCTCCACTTCCACTGGTATACTTCTCACCTCTCTTACTCCCAACTTTTGATCCTCTTCGTGCTCTTCCTGAACTTCCCCCACCACGGCTTCGAGAGTAAGCTCTTTTTTTACTACCCGTCGAGCCACGGCTGCTGCTTCCAGGTACAAAAGTGTTGACTTCCAAAGTTGGTAGCATGGTAATCGGTGTTGCCGGCGTTTTCTCCCCCATATTATTCACATTGTCTCCATGGTCAATGACTGGAACAATTGATACACTTGCTTTCCTTTTTTTCGCACCAGAAAATGTAGAGCCTGTAGTGGAAAAATCAACACAATCATGTGATACCACTATTTGAGATAGCCCATGTTCCCTTTGGGCCGGTTGTATGACTTGGTCTATTACTTCTTCAAGGCTTTTGTCATTGGGCCAAGTTACATAAGTGGGCTCAGGATATTGGTGTGGGACATTAGACTTACAAATCTCCTCATGTGGTCTTTCCACCATTTGATCACGTGTTGGCCCAATATCAGCCATTAGACTAGCAATAATACCCTCATCTCTTCTTTTATTATCTATACCATTCATAGGATGCTTCTTTGTCTTTAGAGAGGCTCTCAGCCTATGTTGGTTGGCATTTCCCAATTCGGTTACCCTCCAACTCTGACCAAGACAAGCTTTCTTTGTCCCCTGAGAAACCCCCCTTTTCGGAGAAGAACTCATTCCAACGGCTCCCTGCACCTGTGTACACTACTTCCCAGGTTTTGATACATCTCTATCCTTCTCTGTTATGACCAATTTACCCTTATCCTTTCCTGCCACCGGCCGAACATCATGGGCTTCACAGGATTTCTCCGGCAGCTTCATTCTCGGAATCACAGGATCAAAACAACTTCGAATCAGAACTCCAACTTTAATCCAAGCTCCATAGAGGGGAACCGCCTTCCCCACAGGGGGATACGCAAATTCCTGGGGCCGGTTACATTTGTCAAAGGAATGAGCCAAGCATCCACAGTTAAAGCAAATGGCTGGAAGTTTGTGATATTTAAATTGCACCCATTCCTTCCTGTCTCGAGAGATATTCAAATAAAAGCCTGCAACCAGCCTTTGATTAAGGAGAATATCAACTTGAAATTTCAAGAAACCTCTCCGAGCGATGGTAGCCCTCGATGCTCTATCAAAATCAATGTATTCCCCCACCTTTCTTGTGATTACGTCCGTATTTTCTCAGGTTAAATATGGCGTAGGCAAACCATGGGCTTCAACCCAATATCTAGCTTTGTTCATATCCAAATTTGCCCATATCCCATCTTCTGGCCATTCCCTAATGTTCAATAGCGCCCCATTGACCAACCAATGTCGTTTCTTGAGCACCTCCTTCTTATCATTTTCAGAGTCAAAAAAAATTCCCCATAGCCCTGGCTTCATAGTCTTCATTCTCCAGTGACCTTCAAGTTTCCACATTTTCCCCAATATCTCCTTTACACGACCCCTGGCGACACTCCTTCTTCCGAAAGTTGTAGCTAACACCCCTTTTTTTGTCACTTCATCACTTAACTCCACATCAGCCTCGAGTTCAAGAGACATGGAGTCCATAAATTGTTGCCTCACATCATCAAAAAGGCCTTCTTCGTCCCCATTGCTTTCCACTCCCCCCTCCATTTGGTTGTTGATCATGGCCTCTTCATCCTGTTCGTGGTCGAGCGTTACTGGCCCTGTCGAGTCGATATTTGTATTTTCCCCTAACTGAAACTCCATACTGACCTAACGAGACTTAAACTAGCACAAGAACCAGATTCAATCAGAAAACACTAGTCGGATATACCGAAATCACAATAGTGTATATGGGTTTTATCATACTTCAAAAATAGTTGTTTGCAACGCTCGGACCGTTAGCCAGGTGAGATGGTGCTTCAGACTTCAGGCCAATGATTACAATACAAATCTTATCATCAGTGATGATGCTTTTTGACCGTGATAGGTTGAGATTGAAAACAATAAGGATGCTAAAGTAGTCTCACACCATAGTCCCTACCAAGATTAGGGCAATGCTTTCATCATTATTATTGAGGCGAAAAAATGGTAGTTTGAATAGAACTTTTGTTTCTAGAAAAAGAAAACAAAAACAAAAAATAAAGATAATACATATACATAACTTAATTTTACTTCATTTTTATTTCAAACTTTTACCATATACCATAGATACTTCTTTAAAATAATTTACTAAAACACCACCACTTTTTCTTTTCAAATTTTAATATATTTTTTGTCATTTTAAATATATAATATTAATGTATACACATTTACATATAAAAAAAAAATTAAAACTTAAAATAATTAATAAAATATTATTGACAGTAAAAACTCATCAACAATGTTATTTGTCAAAAACCTTATGTGTGAATGATGAAAAATAAGAAAATAAGTAAACTTGTTGAAACTTAAGAAAAGTTGCAAAGCAACAATGGTTAAAATAAGAGTGTTATCTTGAAAACTCATAAGCTAGGATTACTCAGTTTCCAACCCCTTTGAGTGAGGGTTTGAGTCCAATTTATAGGTGAACTCTGATGGCTCATATTACATGTGGTCCCCAAGAGGATAGCTTGGTACCCAGTACATCTGTCAATGGCAGAAATTAGAGGACTAGGTGCAGGGTGGTGGCTACAATATACCATTGGTCGGGCTCCAGGTTGGTGTTGATCCCACTCCTTTCTCAGTTCTTGTCTCCACGACTTTTCAGGAGTTGTGGCTAGGCACGCGAGGATCGGTCTCCACATGGTGGTCCCCTATACCATCTCCCGTGACAGTTTTCTTGTCCTACTCTAGTCATTCATATTTCCTCCCCAAGCGCTAAATGTCTGAACTTATTCTTCCAAATGAGGGTAGTCTTTGTTCCCTTAGGATTCATATCAATTCACTTTGGAGATTAATCACTATGATATCATGCCTCGTGAATTAAATCGAACAAACAAGAGTGGTACGACCTGTTGATGCAAAGACTCTAGAGTGACCAAGCCCCTTGTGGTGTATGCACAATTGGCGTAGGACCTGGTGGCGATGGGGCCTGCTGCCGCCAAGGGTTTGGTGACCACAGGGCTTTGCTTCTTGGTTCTCTTTCTCGAGTTGGGACTATTTGTTTTGTGGTACTTGTTATTCAAATTTCTACACAAGGTGACACGACATCCATCTGGACGATACGTGTAATAGATTCTACAAACTGGACGGGCAATCCCACTTATAATGAGTCGTGCAGGGAGATTTGATACTTGAAGTCATAAACAGAAGTTCGGACATCCAAACAAAGCATACGAGAACACCCGACCAGCTTTTATCACGCAAGTGGCTCGCATACATTGACCAGAGGATGCGAGTTAGACAATTTCAAAGTTGAGTATTGGCTTGCTTTTATGATATTATTTGGTACTTTATGGATTTTCTTACTAAGTCATTCTAATTTAAGGGCGCTCTATGGTGCAGGTAAGAGCAAGTGGAATTCAGATCCACCATGAGTTGGAGATCAAGGCAGTTGGTGCACATGTTCTAGTTCGCTCGGCCTACAAGGCTAAGTTAGTTATGGGGAATGGTTTCTAAACCGCCTTGGAAAAATCACCAAAACATTTTTTTAGTAAATCCTACTTTTGTTAACTAAAATGCATAGTCTTGAAGTTTGAGTTCTCCGCTCCTAAATTGAATTGTAATTTGATTTTTTTTTTTTTTGTGTGATTATGGGTTTCGATCAACTGGTGTTGTGGTGGTGATTTTGGATTCAGTACAAGTGGTGTTGTGGAGATCATTGTGGTGACGATGGTGGTGGTGGTTGTTGTAGTGGTGGTAGTGTGATAAGAGAACCAGAGGAGTACAATGGATTAGGGTTACGAAGGTAAGAGAAGAAAATAAAAAATATATTTTTACTATTTTCAAATTTAAGATACTTTTCATAATATTTAAATAATTAAAATTATATGGACCAATAAAAATCTGTGATATGGATATTACACGTTGGCAGTTAATAGACCTAAGTTAATCACACCTCAAAAACTAAAATGGAACCATATTTTGAATAGTTTCGCCAAAAAAAATGGATATTTATAAAATACACTTAAAAGTACTCTTTTTTTTAGAGAAACAGATTTTTTAAAAAATTTACGGATGATGATTTACTTCTTTATGGATTTTTATTTTCACTTTTTTATAGAAAACATGAGAACATCGTAATGTAGAGCCATTATGAAAATAACGTGTAAACATAGTATAATATTTTTGTGAAAATAATGTAAAACATAACGTCCATATTTTTGTAAAAAAAACTTAAAATCCGTATATATGTAAAAGAGCTAAAACTAAAATCCATACTTTTGTAAATATTTATCTTTTTTTTTTTTGGTAATTATGAAAAAATCTCAAAAAAAAAAAAAGGCTATTTTCAAAAATATGGGAAAAATTATTAAGGTTATGATAAATATGGCATAAAAAGTAAATGCCACTAAATATGGCATTATCTAACCAATCAAACTAAAAATATGGGTTTTTTTCTAAAAAAAACCATATAAGACATTAAAAAGAAATCTGAATTTAAAATTCATAAAAAATAAAAACTTAATTAAATTACCATAAAAAATATTAAAATTCTCTTCATATTTATTTTTTAAAAAAAATAAAACAAATAATACTATAGTGATTGCCGAAGTTGTCACTTGTGCTGGAAAAGTCATCGGAGTTTACTGCCGACACCGGAAAGTCGCCGGAGTAGCCGTCGGTGCCGGAAAAGTCGCCGGAGTTGCTGCCGGCGCCGAAAAAGTCATCAGAATTAGCATTGTCGCTGGAAAAATCACCAAGAAACCGGTTTCTAACATCAAGAAACTAGTTTCTTGGTGATTTTTTTCCGGTAATTTTACTGGTGACAATGTCAAGTCCGACGACTATTCTGGAGTTTGATGTCGGTGCCGAAAAAGTTGCCGGAGTAGTTCCTGGTGTTGGAAAAATTGCCAGAGTTATTGCCGGCGTAAAAAAAGTCGTCAGAATTGGCATTGTCGCCAGCAAAATCATTAGAAAAATCACCAAGAAAGTGGTTTTTTCATCAAGAAACTGGTTTCTTCACCAAGAAAGTGGTTTCTTTATCAAGGAACTAATTTTGTTACACAACAATAATAAAGATTATGAAAACAAAACAAAAATGATATACACTGAAAATAATTGAAACCAGTTTCATCAATCAACCAAATAGAGAAAAAAAAAATACAAAAAAAATTACCAAGAAACTGGTTTCTTCATCAAGAAACCGAAAAAAAACCAGTTTCTTGGTGATTAGTCCGATAATTTTTCCGGTGACAATGCCAATTTTGACGAATTTCTCAGAGTTTACTGTCGGTACTGAAAAAGTCACCGGAGTAGATGTCGGTGTATTAGTCGTCAGAGTTGCTACCAATGCTAGAAAATTCGTCATAATTGCCATTGTCGTCGGAAAAATTAGGAAAAATTACCAAAAAGCTGGTTTCTTCATCAAGAAACCGAAACGATTTCTTGGTAATTTTTCCGCGACTATGCCAATTACGATGACTTTTACGAAGTTTCTTGTCATTCTGCGGGAAAAGTCGCGGAGTAGGCTTGCTAACGTCAGAAAAGTCGTCAGAATTGGCATTGTCAACAGAAAAATCACCAAGAAACCGGTTTCTTAGACTTCAAGAAACCGGTTTCTTGGTGATTTTTCAGTGATTTTTCCGGCAAAAATGCCAACTCCGACGAATTTTCCGGCGCCGGCAGCAACTCCGACGAATTTTCCGGCACCGACCGCTACTCCGGTGACTTTTCCGGCACCGGCAGCAAACTCCGGTGACTTTTCCGGCATCAATGACAAATAAAAATTCCTAAACAAATAAAAACATTAAATATGGGATTTAGAAACCTAATTACATATATATGGCATATCAAATACCATAAAAAAACCTAAAAATAAAAAAATACCATATAAATTGGCCAAACTTAAATGTGCCATATTTATCATAAGAACTTTTAAAATCCCATACTAAGTGTAATTTCCTCAAAAAAAAAAAAAAATAGGTAGTAAAGTATAGCAGTGGGTAAAGTTTGAGTTGCATTGCCACAAACATTCTTATGTTTGTATCACCATGATATTATTAGGTGGTATTTGTTTTTACTTGATGAACAAAGTCACACATGATTAACAATGTAGCAAACTACAATCGGTAGTGGAACCTTCTCAAACCAAGATAACTCTAACCGAAGGACATATTTTACCAAACCATGAGTTGCATAATACTTATCGCGAGGCACATAGAATAAAACTGTCTCCAAAAATTTAGACAATAAAGCTATAACATTTTAAAACATCACCCTATAATATATTCCCATTTGTCGTCAAAACTAGCAAAACTGAAAAAACAAAAACAAAAACAAAACAAAAACATCGCAATATATACCAAACCAAATTAACAAACACATTTATATTAGAATAACAATCTTCAAAATAAAATTAATAAAACAAACTAAGAATTTAATACATAACCCATATCACTAGCTCGATGTTATTAAAAACTAAAAAATCAACACAATTTCTATAAAAAATAAGCCAAAAATATTACTCTTTGACTAGTAACAACATAAAAAATAAAAACAATTGATAAAAAATTCATTAAAATTCTTTAAAAAAAAATCATTAAAATTAATTTTTAGTAATTCTTTCCATTTTAAAATGCAACCAAATAAAAAAAATAAATAAATAAAACTTATTTCTTTCATTACTTCCAATCAAACGCTACCTTAACTTGTAGCTCAGTAATCCCAGATAAAAATTTAAACTACAAGTGGTACAAGTTATTTTCTTCTTATTCTTTGGTGGAAAAAAGATATAATCAAATTACTTTTATGTCATACATTTGTATTAATCTTTTGGAATTTTTACAGAAAATGCTATTTTTTTTTCTGTTTATAAACATTTTTACGGTTCTATAGTTTCATTTTTTATTTTTACCATTTTGCTTAAAGATTTATACGGTTACTATTTAAAATTTTACATCATATACGGTTTTTGCTTATGTCACTTAACTGTCTACACGTTTCCCTCCAATCTGTCAAATTTCAATCACTTCTCCTGCCAGTTACCACTCTCTAACCCACTCCCTCGTTATTATCAATATATTTTGAATTTGCTATTCTTCATCATTCTCATCTTCGTGTTCTTCTTCATTTTGATCATCGGCTTCTTCATTTTTTTTTCTTTTTTGTTTTCTGACTGTTGTTTTTGCGTTTTTTCTTTGTTTTTGAGTAATGGCTGTTACTCGATCTCGTTCGAGTTTATTGTCCCCTTCTCTAAAGAAACCCAAAAAAAGCCTATTAAACAATCTAAACCCAAATCAGTTGCTCAAAAAACTTCGAAACCCCCTAATCAGAAATCCAAAGTTATGGTTGATGTTGGAGAGCCATCATCTGGTGATGCTAGGAAAGCTAAGAGGAAGAGAAATGATAATGACGATGATTTCGTTGTTGTTCGTCCTAGAAAGGCATTTTTTATTTTTTTTTTTGTTCTGCTGTTTTCGTGTTGTTGTTTATTTTTTATTCGACTGATCTTTTGTTTGTTTATTATTTGTTTATTTCATTAATTTTTCGGGTTTTGGGTTTTTTCTTTGTTAATTTGATGTTGTGGGTTTCAATTGTATTTTTTTTCAAATTAGTTTCGTATGTTCTATGTTCTTTGTTTATTTGTTTATTTTTAATTTTGTTCACATTTCTTCAATCCTATTTTAAGTTATATATGTATTTTTTTTTGTTGCTTTTTGTTTATTTATTGTTTCTGTGTTATTCATGTTTTATCTTAGTGTTTATTTTTTGTAATATGTTTTTTTCAAGGTTTTTTGTTCAATCTGTATTGGAATTTTTTTTTACCCTTGTTTTTTCTAGATTGTGATTGTTTTCATATAATTTTGTTATTTTTTTTTTTTGTTGATTTATATGTTTTTGATTTTTAGGGTTTTTCTGTTGATATTTTGTACATTCGTTGTTCATTTGATGTTACAAGTTCCATTTCTATTTTAAAAAATCTAATGTATATACTCTTTTTTTTTTGTTCTTTTTTTTTTTTTTTTTTTGCATATTGTTGTTTTCTTGAGTTTATAATTTATTTATTTTTTTGTTCTTTGTTCTTTTTTATTTATGCATTGTTTATTTATGTTTATTTTCATAGTTGTTGTTGTTTTAATGTTTTGTTTTTTCAGTTATGGGATAATAAATTTGGTAATGAAGATTTTCATACTACACGCACTACAAGAAAGGGGACCTTTTATCCCACTTTTTTAGTTAACAAAAATAAAAAATGGGATAAAAGATATATTGAGACTTTCTATCCCACTTTTAGATTTGGAGCCTCAAATATGGAGCAAAAAAGATTTTAGACAAGGGCCCTGTTTGGTAGAACGTTGAAAAAAAAATATCAAAGGTAAAAAAATAAGTTCAAGATTCGATTTTTATGGGTTAGCCAAACGGGGATTAAGATTTTTAGGGAAACTTTTTATCCCGGTTATTAGTTAAAAACTGGGATAAAAAGTGTTTCCCTATAAAATACTTTCATCTCGCGAAATCGCATATATCTCTGCTATAACCTCAACAGAAACCCTCCCAAACTCAGAAACCCTCGCCCAGCAAACCCATGTTAGCCTCTATCTCGCCCATACCAGAATCGCCCAAACTCAGCAGCTCAAACGGTTAAAGGTAAACTTTGTTTCTTTATTATTTTTCCCTATTTTGCATTTTTCTACCATTTTTTTTTCTGGGTTCAAGAAAATATAAAACCTGATTTTTTTTTTTGTTAACTAGTTTAGGGATTATTTATTATGTATCATTTTTTACCTTTTTTGTTCTTAAAGATTTGATTTTTATAATATTTGAATGAGTTATTGATAGAATTTTTTATGAGCTCCCTTTGCCAATTGTTGTACATCTTCTGCAAATGTGACTTGTCTCTGCAATAATAATTTTTTTTTTCTCTTGTTGCTACTTTCATGGCTGTTTTTTTATTATATTCCATATAATTTTATCAACCGAAGGGTCTCTAGGAAGAAGTTAGAGCAGCAGTAGCTTGTGCTCAGGGGGAAGTATTGACAACAAGTAAACTTGAATAATGTTGTTTCAAATTTTGTGAACTAGAAACAATAGAAACTTGAGAAAAGAAGGAATGAAATCATGGATGCTTACTAGTGACAAGTAGAATACCGCTATACTTATTGCTCTAATTTATTGTAATTTTGTTTCAAGAGATAGTCAAACTAACAAGATTATTAAGTTTATGTTTTGTTTGTATTATTGTTTAAAGTAGCCTAAAATTATTATCTCAAAGATAAAAATAATTTTGTTCATTTACTTATAACATATTATGGATTCTACTTTATGCATAAGAGTGATTGCCATTTTATAACTTTTGTAAAGGTACTCATAGAATTCGTGTGTTTTAATTTGAAAGAATTGTTATTCAAAACTTAATTTGCTATGCTATTTTAATTTGATATATACTTATGACTAGTTTTAATATGGATGTAAATTGTCATAGAATAATTGCAATGTAATATGAGGTATTCATAAAAGAACATGATATCCTTTCTACAAGCTTTATAAAATGTGTTGTATCAGTACATACCAAGAAATCGTAGGAAGGTGAGCTTTAATTTTTCTTTATTTACTTTTCTAATTCTATTCAAAATATAAGCGGAAAAAATATTGTACTCATACCTTATCTATGAAAATCTCTTGAAATGACCACAATATAAGGTGGCTATTTTTTTTAATTTGAAATGTGTAGATGAATCTTGTTGAAAGAACCGATGTGTATATATAAATAAGTAAAATTTGTTTCCACTAAGATTATATTTGATTAGGAACAATATTTTGAAATGACCATCATTAAGTTGCAATCATGTATGTGAGGCACGCAATCAAACATTGGAAATATTTCAAGATAATGAGGTGACTTTCAATTGCCAATAAATCAATTATCTATTGAACTAGTAGGTGTTACTAGTTTTTAAAATTGTTGGCTTTATACATATAGAGAAAGAGTAGATTGCTTATGGTCTTTCTTTACTAGTTGGGCCACACTTTACGTTGATTAATTTTCCAAGTTAATAATGTTTAAGGTCATGTTTTAACCCATTTTAAGATTTTTTATTATTTTCTTCTCAGGTTATTTTTTCTATAATTATTGAAGAAGAAACAAAATAGAAGGAAAGAGAGTGAATAATAATCATAGGATCGCATATTCAATTCCAATGATCAATGGTGAAAGTGATCATTACATAGTTACCAAAAACCTTAAAATTCGAAGATTCAGCGAGACTCTTCTTGGAACTATGGTAAGTCATTCTGATATGGGAAATTTTAATTGAAACTTTTAGTGGTGAGGTGTGGATTTATATAAAATGTAGTAGGAGTAACTCATGCATGCTTGGTCTTTGCCTTATGCCTACTTGTTTTGTTTCCTTTACCTTGAAAGTTTCTTTTATTGTTCACTACGGAAATTCTATTTTTTTTTTCAGATTGATGATTGGAAGGTTATGATTTTTTAAATAAGAGCAAGAAAAAGAAATGGGCTGATTGAACTATATAAGCTGCAACCATTGTCTTTCTCTTTTCTGTTGCGGAGTGGCTGGTGTCAAGGGCAAGCCACAAGGTTAGCGCAAGCCACAAGGTTAGCTCATAACAACCCTTTTCCCTTTAGTTGCATATGTATAGGATTTTGGATTTTTATTGACAAGTGAGCATGATTTTAGAGTATGAAATAAAGTATGGTTATTGAATTCATTAGAAGTAGTAATTTGTTTTATTTTCTTAGGTTTGGTTCACATTTATAATGTTAATCAACATTGTTGTTTTTTCTGTTAAAAGAAAGAGGAGTTTAAGAAACCATCAAGGTTGTTGATTCATGATTGTGCTTCAGTGTTCATTCATACATACTACTCTCAATTTTTGAATTTTGAAGCCTAATATAGTTACTAATTTGAGATTATATCTTTTTTTCTATTTTATTTTTTTGCTGAAAGTTAGGGATTATATCTTAGTTCTAAGTTTTTTCTATGTCGATTCTGATGTTCAATATAGTTTTTATTTGATTTCTATATTTTTTTATTTCTGTGATGTTGCTTGTGCAAGTTCAACGACAGTTTTTTCGTTGTTCGTTTTGTGTGTGAAAATAGTGTGTGGTGGTGCTTAATAAGGTGAAAATTTGTATTATTAAATCAGTGTCAAGAAAATTTTAGGATCTCCCGAAAACAGCAAGTGTGAACTTGAAATTTCAACAAAAGAAAAAAAATTGAAATGTTTGACAGAAAGATTTTTTAACTTCTTTAACATATTGAAAGGGTTTGTCTTTACATGTCTCTTTAACAAATATATTGATATTGTCTTTATTTTTCCTCAAGGAAAGACAAACAAATAAAAAAAAATATTACAATCTTTTGTGGCACGACATGACTGTTTTTCTAAAGAATCACATTGCATATTTTCTTGTCCATAGTTTTCTATATTAGTGTATTGTTTTTACTTAGTTTTAATTGAATAAGTACCACTACTAGTTTTATTAATCTTTATATTGCTTTTTCTGTTTAGTCTGTAATTCCCGAAGAGTAATCATCTCAGTTTATTAATCTTTATGTAGTTTTATTAATCCTCAATATATCATGTTTGAGAAAGGCTCTATATAGTTAATAGTAGTTTGATTTTTACTTTGAATTGTTATTACATGAATTAGTTGTGGTTGTTAATTTGCATAAGTCAATTATAATCATTCCTAGGTGGTTGTTAATTTGCATATATTGTGCACATTGCTTATTGTATTGTTATTTTTCTTTAGTTCTTTATCTAGAAGTTTTGGTTATTAGAAGGGAAATTAGGTTCAATAGATTATTTTGTAATAACAAAAGTTTTTTATAAACTAAACTACCAATGACATTTTTTCCTTTTTTTTTTCTTTTCAATTTGTGTTATAAGGATTATGAAGTGAAAACAATAATTGATATTAAATCTTCTCATGTTAGTTTATTTATTTTATTCTTTGCACACGATTGTTTGAATGTGTTAATATTAAAATTATTTCTTTTCATGTTGTCACTTACAATATATTATAACTTTCAATTTTCAGGATAAAGTCACAAGTATAGGAAAGTGAGGAAAAAAAGATAGCTCATGGGAGGAATATTGTGCATTTTCTTTAATTTTGTAACTTGGAAGATTTATGGTATTAATTATGTGTTAATATTTGTATATAGAAAGTTATGGTGGTATGAATGTATGTGAAAAATATTTTAATTATCATTTGTAAATAATTTCGTTGGTGCAATAAATTTTATTTGCTTTTCAATAAAAAAGTGTATATATATGTGAAATATATGTTGGGTTTTATGCCCTAAATAAAACTCATTTCAATATAATCAGATTTACTTATTAATATAGATCAGAAATAACATTTAATGTTGCATGGTTCACATGATTTATTTCATGATTATATGTACATAATGTATGAATTCATCTGAAACCCTTTTCACATACTTGATCCTGTTTATTGTGTCGTCAACACATTGGAAAGTAAACATGACTATGTGAATAAAGTTTCCTAGATTTATCAGACACAGGGTTTTACTGATATGATAATCTACAACAAGAGTTTACTTGTATTTGGAGAAATACTATGTTCTTTCCAGAACATTGGTTAAAGTAAAGCTCAGGTTGGATGCATGGAGTATGCATCGGAAGGGACCGATATTGAACTTTGACTTAGATTTATTAAACCTACCGTAATATCTATTCAAGTTAATATCGCCTAGTTGATCCTAGATCAAATGATCTTAATCCTGATATGATTAGGCTCAATCTCGAGAGGCTATTCGTGTTCTTTGATTTGTTAGTTAAGCCTACTTTTAGGTCAGGGTGATACGTACATTTTGGGAACACGGTAGTGCAATTGAGTGGGAGCGCTAGCATAAACATGGAATCTATAGCTTCTATCTGGCGAATAGTAAGCAAAGGATGATCTCCTTCGAGCTTGACCAAACGAACATAAATGGTGGAGTACTCATTTCACATTAGCTGAAATATCATTTATACGGGGTCAAGTGTTTTAAGGAATAAATACATTGTAGGGTGTAACGGTAATTTAATCCCTTTACAGTGTAGATCATTCATATAGAGGATCATTGATCACATTAGGATTATAACAATGGATAACTAATGATGTGTCTATATGGTGGAACATATAGAGCATTCTATATACTGAGAGTGCAATTCTAAGTTCTATGCGTGGATTCAACGAAGAATTAATAAGTTAGTGAATTTTAGTGCTAAATTCTTGATCTACTTATTGGAAGCTCGGTTATATAGACCCATGGTCCCCCCACTAGTTGAGATAATATTGCTTGTAAGACTCATGTAATTGGTTTTGATTAATCAATGATAATTCTCAATTTAGACTATGTCTATTTGTGAATTTTTCACTAAGTAAGGGCGAAATTGTAAAGAAAGAGTTTTAGGGGCATATTTGTTAATTATGATACTTTGTATGGTTCAATTAATAAATATGATAAATGACAATATTATTTAATAATTATTTATAGTTATTAAATAGTTAGAATTGGCATTTAAATGGTTGAATTAGAAAATTGGCGTTTTTGAGAAAATCAGATGCAGAAAAGATAAAACTGCAAAAATTGCAAAAAGTGAGGTCCAAATCCACTAAGCCTGGCCCAGCCACTTTTGTAGGCAATTTAAACTGATATTTTCATTATTTTAATGCCAAATAATTCAAACCTAACCCTAGTGGAATGCTATAAATAGATAGTGAAGGCTTCAGGAAAATTACACTTAAATTTTCTATTTTTCCTTCAGAGAAAAACTGAGCCTTCTCTCTCCCTATCTTTAGCTACCACTTCTTCTCTCTCTTCTTCCTTTGAATTTCGAAATCCTTAGTGATTATGAGTAGTGCCCACACACATCAAGTGATACCTCAATCATAGTGAGGAAGATCGTGAAGAAAGATCATCAGCAAAGGAGTTTCAGCATCAAAGATTCAGAGAAAGAGATCCAGGTTCAGATATTGATAATGCTCTGCTACAGAAAGGAATCAAGGGCTAGATATCTGAACGGAAGGAGTCATTATATTCCGCTGCACCCAATGTAAGGTTTCCTAAACTTTATATGTGTTTAATTTATCGTTTTAGAAAGTTCATATTTAGGATGTTAATAAACATACTTGTGAGTAGATCTAAGATCCTGGTAAAATAATTTCCAACAACTGGCCTCAGAGCCATGGTAATTGATTTACTTGCAAGAAATTTGGACTTTAAAACGATTGTTTGTATGTTCTTTGGATGGTATCATGTTGTATTGAGTGTTATTTGATGAATGATTGATGTTTGTGAAATTTTCGTAAAAAATAATTGTCATTTCGATTCTGGAATTATTTTTATTGGATAGTATGGAAAAAATTAAGCAAGTTAGCCTTTTACAAAACTCAATTTGGATTTTATTTGAATTAGTTATGATTTTTTGAAGATTTGACAAAATCGAGAATATTGATAGTTTCCTGCGATCGCAGAACTGTCCGTACAGTTTCGAATTTTTTCAATTTTCTTCAATTTTTCATACTTTTTCATGGAATTAACTTCCAATTTTTTGTATGGTTTTGTATATATACTATTACTATTCCTAATTCAATTCTAATTATCATTTTGAATTAATTTAAATTTTTTTTAATTTAATTCAAGATATTAGTGTAATTTGAATTTGAATAGAATTAGTATTTATCTTTTTGCTTAAAAATCTATCTTATTTTTAAATTTGATTATATTTTTTTTAAATTTAAGGTCAGATATTTTTTAGATATTTATAATATCTTTTAAGATATTTAAGATATTTTAAAAATATCTTTTAAGATATTTATAAAATCTTTTAAGATATTTTAAAATATCTTATCTTTTAAGATATTTAAAAATATCTTATCTTTTAAGATTTTTTTTTAAATCTTTTTAAGATATTTTGACCTTATTTAAATTTAAAATAGATATTTATAATCATGTAATTTTAAATAGATATAAGATAAAAAGTAGGTTTAATTTTAAATTTTTTTTTATTTTCGAAATTTAATTTTAAATTCCGAAATTAATTTTTTTTTAAATTATTTTTCGAATATTAATTTTTTTTTTTTAATTTAATTATTTATTTATTCGAAATTATTTATTTAAAATTAAATAAATCCTACTTCCAACTATCCAGCTAACCCTGTTGCAGGAGTATGTGTTTTAGCTTGTTTGTAAGTTTTCAAAACCTATTATTACTTGATTGCAAATAGCCATGGTTACTTTTTGCCAGATCTAATGATCTGATGGCTCCCTTGGTCAAGATAATAATTTGTAACAGGTATATTTACAATCTTCTTTCATCTGTGTATGACCTAGCAACATGATAGGACCCATCCAAAGTGTGCCTGTGTGAGCCTATGTGTTTAATTTGATTATAGATACATATAGGTTGTTGTTGCTAAAATAAATTATCATAGTTCTTGATAGAATTTATTTAGGCCCATTTAGTTATTGGGCTTATTCAATTAATAACAGTTGTTCTTATTAAGGTTAAATTCCTCTCTTTTGGGCCTTGTGTGAGAGTTGGGAGCCATAGAAGTGGGTACGACATACCGAACCCAAAGACACCCCTCACACAAACCACCCCAATTGTGAAGGCCCATTTGCCTGATTTGAATGACTGTACTAGGTTAATTACACTAGTTTAACCTAATTAAAATTGATTAGCAACATAATTAATTTCATTTATTTTGAAATTAATTTAAGAAAAATATAGTTTAAAGAATTTTTTTTTATTCTAAGCTAAACTATATGTATTTTCTTGTATTTAATTAAATATAGAATTATAACCATCTAGATTCTTTCTGGAACTTAATTTAAATTTTTCATTAAATATTCCTATTTAAGTTGATATTTAGTTATCTTCAACTAACAAACTTAAATCTGAATATCTTTTGAATTCAAAATTTCAAAATTAAGTTGAGGAATTTTAGGCATTGGTTATTAAGATTCTTTAGATATTTTTTAAGTTAATATCTTTTCGAATATTAACTTAAAATGGAATATTTTCAAATTAAGTGGTTACAACTTAATTTTTGATATTTAATTAAATTTAAATTTGAAAAATATTTAAGTTCTAGATTTTTTCTAATACAACTTAAATTAGATATTTTTTCAAATTTTGTGGAAAAGATACTTAGTCAAATAAGATATTTTCTAGATAATTATTTCTAGACTACTTATTATTTCTAATATTAAATAGGAAAATATTATACATTGTGAAATTAATTATTTAAATAATTAATTTTGGTACAATTTATTTTAAGTATATTTTTCCTAGTATTAAACTAGAAATTAATAATTAAGCCTTCTCTACACTTAATTATTTATTTCTTGAATTTAATACATTTAATTAATTTGAAAATTAAATATCTAAGTTGATTTTTATCATCATACTTAAATATTTCTTTTTCATGACATTTAATTAAATAGAAAATTATTTTTAGTTGAAATTTATTTTTTCAACTAAATTTAAATAATTTTCAAAATATATTTTTTTTATTTTATTAATCAATTTTCGAAATTGCATTTCTTAAATGCTAGAATTTCGAATTTTATCTTGAAAAATAGATAAAGTTGTAAATTAATTATTTTAATTAATTCTTGGATCAACTTAAATCAATGATTTTTTTTTTCATTTATTGATTAATTTAAAATAAATTGAATTAAAGTATATTATTAGAAATTGAATTAATTAGTCAAAGAAAATCTAGATAGATGATATTTTTGCTTGAAGTATTTTTCTAGTGTATTTAATTAAATAGAAAATTAATATTTAAGTTGATTTTCATCATCATACTTAAATATTTGTAATTTTTCTTATATATTTAATTAAATAGGAAAATTATATTTTTTGTTGTAAATTAATTTTATTAATTAATTTTGGGCCAACATTAAATTAGAATAATTTTTCCAGGATTTATTTTTTATTTTAATATGCATTTTTCGAAAATTGTATTCTTATATACTTTAATTTTTCGAAATGCAATATATATTTATAGAAAATTAAATTTGAGTTGTAAATTAATTTAAATTAATTTTGTAACAACTTAAATATTTTTTTCTAAATATTTATTGGAAATTATTACTAAGATGGAAATAATTCATGTTATTTTCATATCCATCTAAGTAAAATTTATAAATATCAAATTAAAATTTATATTTAGAATTTTTCATTCTAAATTGGAAATTTTAAATAAATAAATATATATTTAAAATAAATAGAATAAATAAAGAGAATAAAAGAAAATACAACTCTTTTTAAATAATGAGCTTTATTATCAAGAGACATTCGATCTCCATTGTGGGTTTTACACCGCGTTTGTTTTAGTGAGTAATCCTCCCTAATGGAGGAACGTTCATTAGCAATTTCGCACCGTTTAACCTCGCATGATAAGTAGTTTGTAAGTGTTTTGTATGGTATGGATCACCCTAATGGTGGCGACCATACTTGACTTGCAAATTATGAAACAATGGTGGAAGCTCATAAGATAGAATTGCCTTGACTCTCGCCTAAACGGGACAACGCTGAATTCCAATCTTGATCGAATAAAAGGTTGCTAGAATGTTTAACATTTTAGACGAGCTGACAACTCTATTCAATGAATGGTAGCTTTGACTCTCGCCTAAACGGGACACTGATATCAGTTTGTTGAAAACCTTGGAAATTATTTAGGATTGTAAGTTTTAGTATTTTCACTTGTCATTCCTACTTACTATATGTTTATAATTTCTGAATTGTGTATGAATTTATATTGAACCATGTTATTTTCTGTTATTAAGTTGTAGTTTAATTTCGAATCTTCATTGTTGGTCTAACTTGGCTTGTTTATCTAATGAGATAAATCCCTAGTGGATTTTCACCATTAGACATACATAATAGTGTTAGATCTCGAAAGATAAATATTGTATATGCGACATCTAGCTGTTCATCAATTGATGACACCTTAGACTAGTATTTTTACGATATGAAACAAGAAGATTATATAAATAAGATTACTTTGACTTTCGCTAATCGAAGCATCGTTGGATTCTTATTTTAAACGAAATTATCCTAATTCCTCTTAGCTTATTCATTTCGAATTAGCTTTCAAATATATCATTGGATGAATGGTCTATGAATCATTTCATGTCATTATATTTTCTCTTAAGAAATTAAATGACGCATATGATTATAACCCCGAAATTCTATTCCCAATTGATATAAATCCTCAATCTTAGAAATCTCCTACTTGTATGGGCAAATCTGACTTAGAGTTTGTATTAGTAGTGGTGGTCCAAGAAAGAATTACTCATTAAATTTGGTTGAATTTAAGTCTTTGACTTTAATTTTAGATTCCAAATAGAAATTTTCTTAAATTTCTAATTCCAGAATACAATACAGTTACACTTTCTCAAGTGTTTAATATCCATCTTTTATTAATGGATTAAAACTGTATGGAATGTGAGTTAGGTATTCTGTGACCAGGATCCACTTGAAGTATTCTAAGAACTCTTTGATGTAACTAAACCTATGTCATCATAGACACTACCACATTTTCTTAATCTATGGCATTTGTATCTTGTTCATAGTGGATTTGACAAGATCAATCTCTGCAAAGAGTTAATATGCCTATATCCACTGAAAGTAATTCATCTCATTCGCAGATGAATGTACATTCAGGGGTGGATATGAGTTTTTCGTTGTATTCTTAAAACGATAACTCTAGATTATACCTTATGCAAAGAAATTTGAAATGTTTGAAAATTTTCATTAATTTCTAGCAATGGTTAAACACCATTAAGGTAAGTGGTTAAAGATCTTGCGAACTGATAGGGGTGGAGAAATAGTTAGTAGATATGCAGTTCAAAGATCATTAAATTGATTTTTGAATTATATCCAAACTTACCTCCCCAGAAATTTCGAGTTGCATGTTGATGATTAGTTACTAGTCGTTGCCTAAATCCTTCTATGGTAATACAATTTCAGAATGATGTAATGGTTTTATACTTAATGTAAATCATTACTAGATTCATGGATGACCTAATCAAAATCTTAAGAAAAGCTAGAACTGTTAACCATGGTTTCTTAGCTATTCTAAGTGATTAGGGGTGGACCATCCCATTGTCAATAGATAAGAAAGTGTTTGTTCAAACAAATACTACTTTTCTAAGAAAATGACTAAGTCTGAAAAACAAGTAGCAAATAAAGGAGATATTTAATTCTTGATTCCAAAAGTGTTCTATCATCTTATATAATATATGATGATCCCACTGCCTCTGTTGTCTTGTCACAACCAAAGAGGTTAATACCATTTAGTTTTCTTCGACATAATTCACGGTACCTTGTTGCAGTGGGAGAGTTTCTAGGAATTCACCTTCTTATGACTTGGGAGACACTAGTGATTAAAATCCATTGTGAGTTTAAACAAGTAATGGATTGTCAAGATAAGAAACTAAGAAGAAAAGCCAATAGAACTATGGTTTAATCCATTCACATGGAATAACCTAAAGTTTTCTATTACAAGGACATAAAAGGAAATTTTAGTTAATAAGTCTATTCAATGGACTTAACAAAACTTCCTGTTCCTAGTATTATAGGTTTGAGTTTATCTAAACCTATGGCTTGTGGTATACCTGGTAATTACTTACTCTAATGCAAGCAAATTACTTTAGTAAGATGCTGAAGCATTTTCTTTCTAATGGCAATCTAGAGAAGCTTCACAACTTCTTAGGCATAGATTTTATTTATCTAAGGAAAAGTCTCAACTATTCCAGAAAAGATAAAGCCATGAAAGAATTTCTTATATCAACAGTGAGAGGTCTTAGATATGCTTTTGTATGCCTTAGACCAGACATCTGCTGTTGAGTGGGAGTAATGAGTAGGTATCAGATTAATCCAGGAGAAGAACACTGGAAGACAATCAAGTAAATCTTAAGATAAAGAAGAGGAACTATATGTTAGTCTATAAGGGTGTGTTTAAAACTCTTAGACTACACCATATTAGATTTCGAAATTTGCCTTTGTGCTAGTAAATATTTCTGATAAGATGGTGATTACTCTGGGGGTGGAATAGTGATTTCGGAGAAGTGTAAAAACCTATCTGAAGTCTCTAGGTCTACCAGAGAGAGACTGAATGTTAAAGCTGCAGGAAAGGTACTTATTCAGTCTAAGGAAAGTTCTATACATCTTTGGCACCATTCCAAATTGCCTTAAACTACTAGTGTTAATTTCCTGATTAACCAAAAGTAGTTGCCAAAGGTATAGAATCCAGTATCCCAAGAGAGTAGACATATAGAGAGGAATTTCACATTATCAATGATTTTGTGATTAAGGAAGAGTAATGGTGGAGAAAAGGTTGTGTTTAATTCAACCTTTCAGATCCTATTACGAGGAGTTTACTACTACTACACTTGATTTGTATATCAAGGTGTTGAGATTATTTGAAACGCACTTTTTGTTTTATATTAGTGCAAGTGGGAGTTTGTTGGGTTTTATGCCCTAAATAAAACTCATTTCAATATAATCAGATTTACTTATTAATATAGATCAGAAATAACATTTAATGTTGCATGGTTCACATGATTTATTTCATGATTATATGTACATAATGTATGAATTCATCTGAAACCCTTTTCACATACTTGATCCTGTTTATTGTGTCGTCAACACATTGGAAAGTAAACATGACTATGTGAATAAAGTTTCCTAGATTTATCAGACACAGGGTTTTACTGATATGATAATCTACAACAAGAGTTTACTTGTATTTGGAGAAATACTATGTTCTTTCCAGAACATTGGTTAAAGTAAAGCTCAGGTTGGATGCATGGAGTATGCATCGGAAGGGACCGATATTGAACTTTGACTTAGATTTATTAAACCTACCGTAATATCTATTCAAGTTAATATCGCCTAGTTGATCCTAGATCAAATGATCTTAATCCTGATATGATTAGGCTCAATCTCGAGAGGCTATTCGTGTTCTTTGATTTGTTAGTTAAGCCTACTTTTAGGTCAGGGTGATACGTACATTTTGGGAACACGGTAGTGCAATTGAGTGGGAGCGCTAGCATAAACATGGAATCTATAGCTTCTATCTGGCGAATAGTAAGCAAAGGATGATCTCCTTCGAGCTTGACCAAACGAACATAAATGGTGGAGTACTCATTTCACATTAGCTGAAATATCATTTATACGGGGTCAAGTGTTTTAAGGAATAAATACATTGTAGGGTGTAACGGTAATTTAATCCCTTTACAGTGTAGATCATTCATATAGAGGATCATTGATCACATTAGGATTATAACAATGGATAACTAATGATGTGTCTATATGGTGGAACATATAGAGCATTCTATATACTGAGAGTGCAATTCTAAGTTCTATGCGTGGATTCAACGAAGAATTAATAAGTTAGTGAATTTTAGTGCTAAATTCTTGATCTACTTATTGGAAGCTCGGTTATATAGACCCATGGTCCCCCCACTAGTTGAGATAATATTGCTTGTAAGACTCATGTAATTGGTTTTGATTAATCAATGATAATTCTCAATTTAGACTATGTCTATTTGTGAATTTTTCACTAAGTAAGGGCGAAATTGTAAAGAAAGAGTTTTAGGGGCATATTTGTTAATTATGATACTTTGTATGGTTCAATTAATAAATATGATAAATGACAATATTATTTAATAATTATTTATAGTTATTAAATAGTTAGAATTGGCATTTAAATGGTTGAATTAGAAAATTGGCGTTTTTGAGAAAATCAGATGCAGAAAAGATAAAACTGCAAAAATTGCAAAAAGTGAGGTCCAAATCCACTAAGCCTGGCCCAGCCACTTTTGTAGGCAATTTAAACTGATATTTTCATTATTTTAATGCCAAATAATTCAAACCTAACCCTAGTGGAATGCTATAAATAGATAGTGAAGGCTTCAGGAAAATTACACTTAAATTTTCTATTTTTCCTTCAGAGAAAAACTGAGCCTTCTCTCTCCCTATCTTTAGCTACCACTTCTTCTCTCTCTTCTTCCTTTGAATTTCGAAATCCTTAGTGATTATGAGTAGTGCCCACACACATCAAGTGATACCTCAATCATAGTGAGGAAGATCGTGAAGAAAGATCATCAGCAAAGGAGTTTCAGCATCAAAGATTCAGAGAAAGAGATCCAGGTTCAGATATTGATAATGCTCGCTACGTAAAGGAATCAAGGGCTAGATATCTGAACGGAAGGAGTCATTATATTCCGCTGCACCCAATGTAAGGTTTCCTAAACTTTATATGTGTTTAATTTATCGTTTTAGAAAGTTCATATTTAGGATGTTAATAAACATACTTGTGAGTAGATCTAAGATCCTGGTAAAATAATTTCCAACAATATATATATATTATATAGATAGTATTAATATATATAATATAGGCAGAATATGTATGTATTAAAAAATAAGACTTTTGATCCCAATTTTTACATTTTATCCCAGTTTTTTTTATAAAAAGTGGGATAAAAAGTACAATTTAATCCCACTTTTCTCAAAAAATCGAGATAAAAGGGGTACTTTTTATCCCGGTTTTCATGAAAAAACTGGGATAAAAAATACCCCTTTTATCCCGGCTTTTTTAAATACCTTTTATCCCACTAGCATACATCCCAGTTTTTATTTTAGCGAAAACCGGGATAAAAAGTATAAAAAACCGGGATAAAATGCCTTTTCTTGTAGTAGTGACGGGTGACTTCTACTTGCTCGTTTAAAATCATTGCTATTTTAACCCCCGATCAGAAGGAATTGTTTGGACAAACTGTTTTTAGATTCTTTTTAAGAACTTCTTCTTATGTTTTTCAACACTAGTTGTTCCATAGTTTGTTCACTACTACAAAAAGTATAATTCACGTCGATTTTAAAGTGTCATTTAAAGAATTCACGTCAGTTTATAAAACTGACATATATATCGTAGTCGCAAATAGTTTTTTATTAGCGTCATTTTTGAAATGACGCAAAAACTAATTTTCGACATTTATAAAATGACGCAAAAGATTTACTTTTCTCTTTTATGTTATGCGTCGGTTTAGAAATGACGCTAAATGGTTTATGACATTTTAAAACAGTCACAAAAACCTTATTACGTCTGTTCAAAAATATCATATCTATTACGAAAATACTTTTTTTTTAGCATATTGCGTCACTTATAAAATGAAGCACAAATATAAGTAATGGAAAATTGCAAAAATTTGTAATTTTCCCCACCTGCATTATCAAATTTTAGAATAACTCAATATAATAGTAAATACATAATAACAAAAAAGTTAAAATAACATTTTTAAAACTTACATAAAAGTAATCGATTTTATTAACTAATCACACAATACCAAAATTGTTAATAGAATCGATCGTAAAACTTAAATTCCATGTATATCGTTGTTGGAATTTATTTTACCAGGAACTTAGGTCTACTCACAAGTATGTTATTTAACATCCTAAATATGAACTTTCTAAAACGATAATAAACACATATAAAGTTAGGAAAACCTTACATTGGTTGCAGTGGAATAATATGTCTCCTTCCACTCAGATGTCTAACCCTTGTATCATTTCTGTCGCAGAGTATTATCAAGATCTGAGTCTGCGTGTCCTTCTCTTTAATTTGGATTCTTCACGATCTTCCAGACTATGATTGAGGTACCACTTACTGTGTGTGGGCACTACTCTTTCACTAGGGTATCTCGAAATTGGAAGAAGAAAAGAGAGAGAGAGAGGGTCGGCTATAGAGAAAAAGTGAGAGGCTCAATTTTCTGAAAAATGCAGTTTCCTGAATTACTGAATAACTCTTGTTTTTGGTGTGAGCCATCACTTTCTATTTATAGGCAACTACTAGGTTTAGGTTAGTAATTAATTGGCATTAAAATAATGAAAATAATAATTGGAAAAAGCTTATACAAGTGGCCGGCCATGGTGTTAATGGGTCTCACTTGGATTTTGCAGTTTTCACAATTTTTTATTTCTATTTTCTCAAAAATGCCAATTTTTCAATTCTAACCATTTAAATGTCAAAACTAATTATTTAATAACTAAAATAGATTATTAAATAATATTTTCATTTAACATAATTATTAATTAGACATATAGAGTCTCTTAATTAATAAATAAACCTAGAATCTCTTTTCCTTACAATTTTGCCCCTGGTTAGTGAAAATTCACAAACTAGACATAGTCTAAGTTTAGAATTATAATTGATTAAACATAAATCAATTATTGAGTCTTACAAGCAGTATGGTCTCAACTAGAATGGGGACCATAGACCTATATTACTGAGCTTCCAATAAGCCGAACCGAATTTACCAAGTAAATTCCCTAACTTATTAATTTCTTATTGAATCCACTCTTAGAACTTGGAATTGCACTCTCAGACTTATATATATGTTCCACAATATAGATACGCTATCCCATTTAACCATCGTTATAATCTTAATTTGATTAAAGATCCTCTATATAGATGATTTACACCGAGAAGGGATAAATTTACCGTTTCACCCCTCAATGTATTTGGCCCCTTAAAACACTTAGCTACCTATAAATGATGTTTTAGTGATCTAAGATATAGTCACTGAAACAAGAGCTCATCCATTTACTTCTATTTAGCTAATCTCGAAGGGAATCATCACTTGATACACCAGTAGAAGCTATAGATTCCATATTTATGTTCAGCGCTCCCACTCAGTCATACTATCATGTTCCCAAAATATACGTATCACCCTGACCCAAAAGTAGGCTTAACTAATAAATCAAAGAACATGAATATCACTCCTGAGATTGAGCCTAAGCATATCATGATTTAGATTCTTTTGATCTAAGATCAGCTAGTGATATTGACTTGGAAAGATACAACGGTAAGTTTATAATATCTTAACTAAGTTCAATATCGGTCCAGTCCAATGTCTACTCCATACATTCGAAACTAGTATACTTTACCAATATCCTGGAAAGAACATAACACTTACTCCAAGTGTAAGTATACTTCATCGCTGATTATCACATCAGTGTAAATTCAAAACACTGATGAAACAGAAACTTAGTCTTTTGAATCATATAATCATAATCACATTCCGCTGTGTTGACAATACTGTAATTGTGAATAAATATATGTTCTGGACTTAACTGATTTTGTGCATATATTAAACATATATATTAAACCATAAGCATGAAAAATACATGTTAACATAAACCACTTCAAATCTCTCAAATTGATAACTAATCAGATTGTAATGGGTTTTATTTAGGGCACAAAACTCAACAATCGTAACCTAAATATAAACTAATTACATATGCAAAAGATAACAATATTCATGATAAAACTTGTTACTCATGTATTATATCAAAAGTAGTAACCTTAAATACTTAATCTATAATCAAAGGCTTCACAAATTCAGCTCACTCATCCCGTACTACATTGATCTCTCCGTTACTATAGGGAGCGTCTAACTTGAACTATAAAACAAAAGATAAAAAAACATTAATCATTATATTAAATGTATAATTAAACTACAAACTAAATAAAGAAGTGTTATTCATGTTTACATGATTTTTCAAAAAAACTTGCAGGATTAACAGCTGTCATGAAACTAGATCTGAATAGTTTTCATAACATAATAACCACATTGTACTCCATCCGGCTGCTGTCGACACGTGTATTGGTTTATTTTTACTGGACCCTTATTTCGTATATTTTTTTAGATCCTGTACATGTCCACAGCAGTGAACAAAAAAGAAATTAATTAATGAATTGATTTGTAACATAATCTAAATTTAAAAAATTATATCTTACTTTTGGATACAATTCATAATATCAATTGGGATAAAGTCATTCGTCGAGTCAAGATATGCAACACTTTGAATATTGGCATGAATCATAATTGTCATCCAGTGATCACTACAGAACAAAACATGTTAATTCAGTCAACTCACTAATCGATCCAAATCAGGATTAGCCACATTCTTTACAGAATACTCCAAAAAGAAATCAACACATTCCCTATATTTTACCATTAACCTATTCACACTCATCCAATCTCTATCAATTCCGAAACTTCTAACAGAACAACAAAATAACAATTTAATTAACCTAATTAATACAATAAAATAATTCTATTTCAACTTAACCTAATTAATTCAATAAAATACTAATCCTACTGAAATTTGTACCGAAATTTCGGCAACATAACATTTATAATTCGGACGTTCCCAAAAATTTTAGACATGCAATTAATCTATTAAAACATCCACAATAATACAAACAAACAAAACTATAATTACCAGTACAAATATTACCACCCATCCGACCGCAGTCATGCAATCCTAGAACTTACTTCACTATGGATGAATATCTCGGATATTCAAACTCTTCTAGGATTTATAAAATATAAAGAAATAAAGTTTGAGTAGCTTACCAATTCCAAGCTAGCGTTCAAGCAATTTTTTCGAAATATACTACCACAATTAAAAAGTTGTATTGTGAATAAATGAAAAAATATATAAGGCACAAACAATGCTTAGAAGAAACTGAGGAAAGTGTGAAAGTAAAACACTTGACCTTCCCCAGGCGATGTGGGCACAGCTTACCCAGTATTTTCCCCTTACGGATCACGGGACTACTGATTGTCACATCTGACTGTCACATGCTCCTTCTGTTAAGGAGTTTAAGAATTCTATCTTCAGTGTTTCTCTTTCTAAGATATTTAGTTTTAACAATTTAATTTCAATGTTACTATTATGTTTATTTTATGTGTTTTTTATATTTTAATTTCTGTTTTATGTTTGTTGCAGCTTAAGGTCAAGAATTTGTTCCCAACTGAGGAGGAATTATTGACATTACATTTGGATAGATTATTTGTGGATAAGAATCTAAATGACATGAGAAAAGAAAAATCTGTGCAGATTGATGATGTTGGTAGTCAAGGATCTGTTGATGAAAATAGTTTATCTTTTAAATTTGTAGAGTTTCATAGGAGATTGGCAGATATTTCTGCTAAGCAGGAAACATTCTCTGCTGAATTTTTCATTTTAAAAGAAATTTTTAAGAATATGATGCATTCTTTAGAATTTGTGCATAAAAAAATTAGCATGTTGTTGTCAAGACCTCCTCGCAAGGTTTGTTTATAATTTGTTTTTAAACTGTTAATTATTGTTTAATTTTCAATAATTATTGATTTATGTTTATTTTTTTATGTCAAGGATTCTCATGATGTTGAGGATTATGATAATGAGGAAGATACTGAGATTGAGGAGGCTTCTCATGGGGATGAGGATGATGGTGAGAATGAAGAGGGTGAGACTGATGAGGGTGTGAATGAAGAGGGTGAGAATGAAGAGAATGAAGAGGGTGAGGATGTTTCTCGGGGCAAAAAATTGATAAAAAAAGGTGTCATTAATGATCAGGATGATGATATTGATGGTAATGGTGAAGGAGATTGTGGTAATGACGATGAGGTATCAAAAGATGTTGTCAACAATGAGAAAAAACAAAATGTTGATGATGATTTTTTCAAAGGTTATAGCCAGCTACCTGTTGAGGATGATGATACTGTTATGGCTGGTTTAAAAGTTGTTGTAAAATTTTAAGTATTTTATTTTTTATTTATTTAATTTATTTAATAGTTTTTATGTTGTTGGTTTTTTGTTATGATGTTGTTATTTTATTGTTTTGTAACAATCATATGCTTTGGTTCCATATGATCCACAATTAGCAACTTCTGCTAATATGGCAAATATTTTTCCCTAATTGTTTTGTTAATGTATATATATTATTTTTTTTAAAAGGTATATTTTTTTTTATCTTTTTCTTTTATGTAGGATTTGGCTTCTGTTGTTAATGTGGAAGAGTCTGAGCCTAATATTGCAGTCGAGAATTTTGTTAATATTGATGAGATCACTCCTCCTATTGAGAGGATAATACCAAAGCCTGGTTTACATTTGCAGTCTCCTTATGCTCAACAGTTGAGTTCACCATCTAAGCCTGTTGTAGTTACAAGTAAGGTTAAATGTATATATGCTTTGGAACAATCTGTTGTAGACGATGTCAATGATGAAGATGAGAAAGCCTTTGATGCTTAGTTCAAATCTGGTTTGCTTAAGAGACCCACGTATGTTATTTTTATATTTATGTTTGTGTTATTTGTCTATAGGATTTATTTTGTTATATATGTAATTTTCTGTCATGTTGCCATTATTTTTCTCTCTGTTAAGTGTTTATGATGAGCTTCCTTATACCTTACTAGCATCTGTGAATCCTACTGCACATTTCCCTATTGTCAATGCTGAAGTATTTCCTGAACAAGTGGATAAGTATGAATTTTAATTATTTCTGTTCTATTTTAATTTTGTAGTTTTGTTGTTATTTTAACATCTCTTATATTGCTGTTTTGTTTTTGTTGTTTCTAGTGATTGTGGATCGTTTGTTGTTGCTTTTGCTGAGTATTTCATTGAGGGGAAGAATATTCATGCTGACTTTGATGTTGAGGAGTATTGGCTAAGGCTTTCTGTGTTGCTATATAAGTTTGGACTTATGAAACAGATTGAGAATGTTGAAAGTGAGCCAGAAAGCCCACCAAAATCTCCAAAGAAGACGAAGGCAAAAGCTAGAGGGAAGAAAGCAAAAGCAGAGTGATTTGAATTCAAGAAAAATACTTTATATTTATCTTTTGTTGTTTAGTCAGGATATGATATAATATGTTAATAATTTTCTGTAGGCTTTTTTATGTTTATGTTGTTTAGTCAGAACTTAAACCAAATGTAGGTTTATTGCTTGTGACTATTTTTATATATATTTTTTTTTGTGTTGTTAGCCTGAACTACACAACAATGTTGGTTTATTCCTGAATCTTTATATTCTATATAATGTTGATATTATATATAGTTGTGATCTTAATTTTATTATTATATTTTTTTTTTTTGTATTTTAAATGATTATTAATATTTTTTATATAATGATTAGACAAAAAAATCAACATGTATGTTTTTTTTCTAATATATTTTTATACATCAAACAATTTCTAGTTGTTTTAAGAGTTTGTTCTTCCATTTTTTTTAAACAACATTAACATTAAATTTTAATGTTTTTGCAACTTTAATTTTGCGATTTAATGAAATTCAAAACTAAACAATTCATTATCATATCAATTCATTTAAAATGTAATTCAGAGTTCATCTATTCAGTAGCAACCGAATTCACAGTTAATCAATTCAATAGCAATCACTATTTAAAATTCCTCCTTCTTTCCTTTTTGTATCTTTAAAAATGTTCTATTTATGTTGTTGTATTGTTCTGTATCTGCTGTTTTTTTTTTAGTCTATACTTGGGTTCTTGCATGTCCTCCTGTTGTGTCCTTTTCTTCCACATTTGGTGCATTTGATTTGTGTCTTTGTCTCCCAACTAGGTCTTGTTCTTTTCTTCTTTGGTCTTCCCGCTTTCACCCTTTCAAGTGGTGGCAATATTTCTATATCCTTGATCTCTTGTGGAATGTCCCAATTGCTTTGATTTCCTATTGGGTATACAGTTGCTTCATAGGTTTCGAACCAATTTGTTGTGCTATAGTAATCTGAATAGTAATTTTGTGGGTCGAGATACATCTCTTTCATCACTGCTGCACATGGCATTTCATCTATTTAAAACCTGTTGCATGTGCATGTTTTTTGTTCTACATTCACAACCCATGATTTTTTTTACTTTGTACACTTTAAATATGTGTTCATTTGATGCTCTAACCTGAGAAAAAATATGTTGTGTATTTATTTTGTTATTATAACATAAATAAAACATTAATTCAACATTATGAAATTATGTTTTAGAAAAATTTTGTACCTTTAATTTCAAAGCAGCTTTGTAGTTGCCCTTCATCTTCATCTCTGCAACTTGAGTCAATTTTGTGAATGTTCCTTGTGCCACTTTCCTGTTTTTTCATGTCCATTCTTGGATTAAAGTCCTCAAAGCTTCCATTAGTGTTGTTATTGGTATACCTGGTAATTACTTACTCTAATGCAAGCAACTTACTTTAGTAAGATGCTGAAGCATTTTCTTTCTAATGGAAATCTATAGAAGTTTCACAACTTCTTAGGCATAGATTTTATTTATCTAAGGAAAAGTCTTAACTATTCCAAAAAAGATAAAGCCGTGAAAGAATTTCTTATATCAACAGTGAGAGGTCTTGGATATGCTTTTGTATGCCTTAGACCAGACACCTGCTGTTGAGTGGGAGTAATGAGTAGGTATCAGATTAATCCAGGAGAAGAACATTGGAAGACAATCAAGTAAATCCTAAGATTAAGAAGAGGAACTATATGTTAGTCTATAAGAGTGTGTTTAAATCTCTTAGACTACACCACATCAGATTTCAAAATTTGCCTATGTGCTAGTAAATATTTCTGATAAGATGGTGGTTACTCTGGGGGTGGAATAGTGATTTTGGAGAAGTGTAAAAACCTATCTGAAGTCTCTAGGGGGTGGTTACTCTGGGGGTGGAATAGTGATTTTGGAATAGTGATAAGAGAGGGACTGAATGTTAAAGTTGGAGGAAAGGTACTTATTCAGTCTAAGGAAAGTTCTATACATCTTTGGCAACATTCCAAATTGCCTTAAACTACTAGTGTTAATTTCTTGATTAACCAAAAGTAGTTGCCAAAGATATAGAATCCAGTATCCCAAGAGAGTAGACATATAGAGAGGAATTTCACATTATCAATGATTTTGTGATTAAAGGAAGAGTAATAGTGGAGAAAAGGTTGTGGTTAATTCAACCTTTCAGATCCTATTACGAGGAGGTTACTACTACTACACTTGATTTGAATATCAAGGTGTTGAGATTATTTGAAACGCACTTTTTGTTTTATATTAGTGCAAGTGGGAGTTTGTTGGGTTTTATGCCCTAAATAAAACTCATTTCAATATAATCAGATTTACTTATTAATATAGATCAGAAATAACATTTAATGTTGCATGGTTCACATGATTTATTTCATGATTATATGTACATAATGTATAAATTCATCTGAAACCCTTTTCACATACTTGATCCTGTTTATTGTGCCGTCAACACATTGGAAAGTAAACATGACTATGTGAATAAAGTTTCCTAGATTTATCAGACATAGGGTTTTACTGATATGATAATCTACAACAAGAGTTTACTTGTATTTGGAGAAATACTATGTTCTTTCCAGAACATTGGTTAAAGTAAAGCTCAGGTTGGATGCATGGAGTATGCATCGGAAGGGACCGATATTGAACTTTGACTTAGATTTTATTAAACTTACCGTAGAATCTATTCAAGTCAATATCGCCAAGTTGATCCTAGATCAAATAATCTTAATCCTGCTATGATTAGGCTCAATCTTGAAAGGCTATTCGTGTTCTTTGATTTGTTAGTTAAGCCTACTTTTAGGTCAGAAAGATACGTACATTTTGGGAACACGGTAGTGCAATTGAGTGGGAGCGCTAGCATAAACATGGAATCTATAGCTTCTATCTGGCGAATAGTAAGCAAAGGATGATCTCCTTCGAGCTTGACCAAACGAAAATAAATGGTGGAGATCTCATTTTACATAAGCTGAAATATCATCTATACGGGGTCAAGTGTTTTAAGGATAAAATACATAGTAGGGTGTTACGGTAATTTAATCCCTTTACTGTGTAGATCATTCATATAGAGGATCATTGATCAAATTAGGATTATAACAATGGATAACTAATGATGTGTCTATATGGTGGAACATATAGAGCATTCTATATACTGAGAGTGCAATTCTAAGTTCTATGCGTGGATTCAACGAAGAATTAATAAGTCAGTGAATTTTAGTCCTAAATTCTTGATCTACTTATTGGAAGCTCGGTTATATAGACCCATGGTCCCCCCACTAGTTGAGATAATATTGCTTGTAAGACTCATGTAATTGGTTTTGATTAATCAATTATAATTCTCAAATTAGACTATGTCTATTTGTGAATTTTTCACTAAGTAAGGGCGAAATTGTAAAGAAAGAGTTTATAGGGGCATATTTGTTAATTATGATACTTTGTATGGTTCAATTAATAAATATGATAAATGACAATATTATTTAATAATTATTTATAGTTATTAAATAGTTAGAATTGGCATTTAAATGGTTGAATTTGAAAATTGGCGTTTTTGAGAAAATCAGATGCAGAAAAGGTAAAACTGTAAAATTGCAAAAAGTGAGGCCCAAATTCACTAGTATAGGGCCTGCCACTTTTGTAGGAAATTTAAACTGATATTTTCATTATTTTAATGCCAAATAATTCAAACCTAACCCTAGTGGAATGCTATAAATAGATAGTGAAGGCTTCAGGAAAATTACACTTAAATTTTCTATTTTTTCTTTAGAGAAAAAACCCGAGCCTTTCTCTCTCCCTATCTTTAGCTGCCACTTTTTCTTTCTCTTCCCTCTTGAATTTCGAAATCCTTAGTGTATGAGTAGTGCCCACACATAGCAAGTGATACCTCAATCATAGTGAGGAAGATCGTGAAGAAAGATCATCAGCAAAGGAGTTTCAGCATCAAAGATTCAGAGAAAGAGATCCAGGTTCAGATATTGATAATGCTCTGCTACAGAAAGGAATCAAGGGCTAGATATCTGAACGGAAGGAGTCATTATGTTCCGCTGCACCCAATGTAAGGTTTTCTAAACTTTATATGTGTTTATTTCATCGTTTTAGAAAGTTCTTATTTAGGATGTTAATAAACATACTTGTGAGTAGATCTAACATCCTGGTAAAATAATTTTCAACACTTATTAACAATAAATCAACATTTTTCTTTTAATTTCAAAGTAAATGTAACTAATTTTTTTTATTTTTTTTTGTTTTATTCTTGAACAATTTGATCATTTTAATGATTTACAGAAATTAAACAATTAAACAACAATAATTATTCACTGTTATTTGTTTTTTAAATTTTTTTTGAATCAAATGTTTCAATCATCAACATGCAATCATGAGAAGTAATGCAATACCTAGTTATTTTTGTTTGGATTTGATTGGGAGCTCCGATCAACAATTTTCAACTCATTCTTGTATGATCTGCAACAATTTAAAAATAATTATATGATTTTTAGTATAAATCTATGTCCGTTAATGTTGTGTTTCATTACTCTATTTTTTCATACCTCTTTTTAGAATAATTTTGGATTTAGAAGGAGCTGCGATCATCATATTTTTAACTCATTTGTAGTACGAACTGCAACAATTATATGTTTTGTTCTGCGATATTAATGTATTTATTTCAAATTTTGGGGCTTTTATGTTTAATATCTGTTTCAATTTGAATTTGAATTTGAATTTAGTATGGAGCTCCAATCAACAATGTCTCATCTATTTATTGAATGATCTTCAACATTCAAATGACAATTTTTGAATAAGGAGTATAAATCTTACTGAGTTCTGTATGAGATTAGAATTTCGAATTGTTGATACCTCTGTGTAGGCAGATTTGATCAATGAGAATTTGATGTTAATGGATTCACCTTTGTTGATGTTTGTTTTTTGTTTCTGTCAATCTCATTATTGGAGTAGGTAAGTTTTTTTGTTGATTTTTCATTGAAATTTGTTAAATTTTTGTTTCAGAAAACTTTATCGAGCATCAATGGTTGCTCTGTTTTTTTTTCCTGGGACGCTAATGGTCAAGGTGTCGAAGAAGGTGACACCATATCATGTGTAAATTAAATTATAGTTTCCGTATATAAGTTGTTTTTACCGTGTAACTGTATTTTTGTTAAGTATTTCTTAATTTCGTGCATTTTTGAAAATTTCCCTAATCTTTTTATGTAAATCATACCATGTTCATCTCCTCCAACTAAACACAACCACTATCTCATGAAAGCCCAAAAAGGATTTGGTAAGTGCTCTTTGGAATTGAGCTTTAATTTCACCAAAGTTACAACCTCTACATAAAGTGTACATCTCAAAACAGAGTAGTCTTGTCCATAATTCTTTATATGAATTTTCTCTTTTATACAGTTCAAGACCTACACTCCATACATGAGCTAACATAGTTTCCATTAACTAGTTTCCACTGTCTGCTGCCTCAGTTTAATGCTCTCTTTATATTCTTTCAACTCCCTCCTGTATCTCTCTTTGTCTTTCAAACCAATATTCTGATAAACCTACACACATCATCAAACAAACAACACTAAATAATGATAACAAATAAGGTTTTTCGAAACATGTAATTTATAGTACCGTACCGTCCTCTCTTCTGGGGAGAGATTGGTCCAAGACTCGCCGATCATCTTAGTAAACTCGCGCTCTCTGTTCGGGAAGAGGGATTTGAGCTTGTAATGCTTTTCAGCAAAGAAGAAGTTGTATCCACTCCTATTGGGTTTTGGATAATTGGGGTCTCCTCTTCTTTTACTCTTCCTTTTACGACGACGAGAATGGCGAGGTTTGCCGGTGTAAGGTACTATGGCATTATTGTTAGGCTCAGCAACAACAGGGCTACCACTAGTACCACACCCTTCTTCTTCTGGATGATACAATACTCCAGTTAAAACCTCAGACCCCAACTTCACACTCACCAAGTAGCCACAGTCGAATTTTCCATCAATAGTTCCTATACCTGAAAAAACAAAAAACCCAAAAGCTTACTTTTAATGACAATCTTTTAATCACAACATAAATTTTTTTTTGATTAAATGTGATTTTTAGTCACAACAAAAAATTACTAACAAGATGTCACTAATTTAATTTTAATCACAATAAATATTATTATTAAAAACACGTTTAATAATAACAAATTATAATTTTTGTGACTAATACATCTAGCTACAGACCTTTGAGTCACAAGATAGAAATAATGATTTATAATTAGTCATTTTTTCATTTTTAGTCACAGATTTTGTTACAGATTTTGTTACGACTAAAAGTAAAAAAAAAAATTGTAATGTAGAAACACAAGATAAGTATAAATTTTGATTTAGTTTTATTGTTTCAATAAATATTATATAAAAGAAATTATTGAAAAATATTTTTCAAAATTTTTGAATATCATTAAAGTAAATTAAGAATAATGTAAATTATTTAATTTTAAAAATAATTTTTTAAAAGTTATTTTGAAAGAAATTACAAATTTTACCAACTTCCAAAAGAAAATTTAAACTAAAAAAGGACTTTTCTTTATTCTAACACCTCCAGAAGGATTTTTTCTAATTCTAAAAGTTAAAAAAGAGTATACACAAACACAAGCTAAGACTATAAAATCTGCTTGAAAAAATTGAAAAATAATGTATCATATAAGAATGAAGTGCTTTGTTACCTTCTATATCCTGGTTCATAGGAAAATCGTTAATGGATTTGGGAGAATATTCAACTATAGCCAATTCTGGTTTGAACGAGCGACTGCAAACTGGAAATGTAACTGCAAACCAAAGAACAATAACAAGTAGAAAATGAAAGTTGGTTTTTTTAAAAAATAAAAATGAAAATAAGAGAAGTTAAGAACAAAAACAATACAGTGAAAATTTTACCAGAAGGGCTGCACAGAGGACCTTGCATGCGAAAGAAGTGAACTTGTTCATAGTGATAAAGAAGACTTATGTAGTGTTTTCTTAACACAAAAGAAGCACTTGTTGTTGTTGGAGAAAACATAAAAATAGTACCAACTTCCCTCCATTTCTTCTCTGCAACAACCTACAGTACATATACATATACATATACACACATGTTTAGGACAGAGACTTAATTATTATTATTATTATTAATAGTAATAGTGAAAAGTTGGGGGCACAAGACAACCTTCTCAAAACCACCTCTTCTTGTAACCTCAACATATAATATATGCAAATCCAGCTCTTTCCCTCCAATCACAGGAACCCTTCAAATAATTGAAAAAAAAAAACCCAACATTAAAAAAATATAAAGAATCTTTGTACAACACTATCTAAGCTACATACTATTATTACTATAATAGTGGGAAAATCCCAAAAGTAAAGGTAAACTAAAAAAGAAGAAGAAAAGATGAAAGGTTTTGCTCACATAAACTTGGTATTCATCAGAAAATGAAAACGCCTTAGAGTATCCCAAAACACAATAGGGTCTTTAGCAACATCATCATGGGAAGCAAGTGGCGTAGGATAGTTCATATCCTGCACACCATTCCAGCCCTTGTTTGTATCCACCGGCGACATGTTGTTTTTACCGGAGAAAGAGAGATTATTATATTATTAAGAGAAAAATCAAACAAACCCAAAAGACTAAAATGCAATGATATTAATTATAAAAAGAATTAAAGAAGGAAAAAGAAGTACATGTAATATGAATATACGATATGGGCTAGTTCCAAAGATAGGACAGTAATTAAAGAAGGGGAGTAAATTTTAGTCTGACCAAAGCTGAGAACAAAAGAAATAGGGATTGGACGCGTGGGATGTAACGGTC